>NW_015112727.1:381039-384337 GCF_001443285.1 Poecilia latipinna
CAGGTCGGGGTATGTCCATCACTTCATTCTTCTCCTCAGATCTGAGGACTGGAGAATGTATCTTAAGTTGGCTCCCCATTTTCTCCTTGACAGAGGCCACTGAACTGACTGACTTACCAGGATGTGCTTGATTCTTAGCACAGCTCTGGTGGTTATCTTCACAGCTTAGTCCATAGACCGGTCCATTTATTGGGTCATTTGCAGACTTTTTATCACACAAACCAATCATCCAATCACACTCATCAGGAAGACTGAGGATCCATCTCTGATAGTTGTGAACTGACTGGGTGCTTTGGATTAGGAAAGTGCCAGAACATTGACCCATCCAGCTGTTGTAGAAAACTGTCCTTTTGTCTTTGGACAGGGACATGCTCCTATTGGGAGTCTGGGGTTCAAAGATCAGGTCTGAAGAATCATTGACATCCTGGTGGCTTTCAGGATCAACCAGGGTCAACAATGACTCTAAAAAGTTGGACGCTTGGTTCACCATCTTCTCCCCGTTCTGTCTCATCTCCAGAACCAGTTTGTCCCGATTGGGGCCCGGCTCCAAGCCTTTCCTCAGATCCACAGCCTTGGCTTTCTCCACATCCTGGTTCACCTGAGAGTACATCTGCAGGAATTTGAAGGCGTCCTTCTCGTTCTGGGCTGCCTGCATGCTGCTATTACTGGTTCTGATGGACACCATTCGAGCAGAGACTGAACTTTGGACACTGGTCAGAGAAATGTCCCGTAGATTAGTCACAGCCTCGATGAGACGCACACTGCTGCTAGTTAACTTCTCTCTTTCAGTCTTCTCCCACTTCTCCAAAATTGTGTTCTTGTCCTTAATTTTCACCTGTAAGTTCTTCTGCTCAGCTTTCAGCTTCTCCAGGAGCTCTTTGTGGGCCGTGGAGAAGGTCTTCATGTTGTGAAGGCGGTGCTGGTCTTCAATGGCGCAGGAAACGCACACACAGGTCTTATCATCCAGGCAGTAGTACTCCAGGAGCTTCCCATGCTGGGGACATTTGGTGTTCCCATCTATAGCCATGGGCTCAGTCAGAGGATGAGTCTGCAGTAACACAGGTGTGGTGAGGTGGGCCTGCAGGTGCTGGACACACATGGAGATCTCACATTTCATGCAGGTCTTCCGTGCCGATTTCCTGTCCCCTGTACACATGTCGCACAGAATCCTGGATGAATCTTTCTGAACGTTGTCAGACATGTTCTCAAATGCAGGACGTCCTGTTTAATTTGCTGAGATGTTATTCAGAGTCAAAGTAGAAGAAAAGCTATTTTTTTCTCTTGTTGACTGAAAGCTTGCTGATGAGTCTAGCCTTCCAAACAGGAGATATTCATGTGCTGTTTTCAAGTCTCGGATCGCTCTCTTTAGTCTGCCACAGAAACACGCAGTGCGTTTAGCTTGGAGGGTGTACTGACACTGAGTGGGTGGAGATTGGTGTTTTTATTTGCTGATTGGTTCCATTCATAGGTTTCATTTCTTACAAAGGTTTCTCTGTGAATATATCTCAGCAGTGAATGACTACAGTGTTGTATTAAAACACTGAGTGACTGTTGTGCCCCACACAACATAAGGAGTCGAGACCAATTTACTTATAGTGGAGAGATTTTATTGAACTCAAGTGTGGACACAGAGGTACTGGGAGTCGTGGCAAAATAAACAAAACGGTGGGGAGAAGTCACAAACCAGCCAGCAGTGAGGGGCCTCACCCCTCACCCTGTCTCAGCATCTCTCACCTCCTACAACTAAAAACCGGAAAACCCAGCTTATCCTGCGATTCCCAGACCAAACAGTTTAACAGATAGGTGGTTTAAGAACAGAAAGTCGCATCTATTAAAACAGGAGCAGGAGCGAGGCTCAGAGTGACACGAACACGCAGACGCTCATCCGAACTCCCTCGCTGAACTGGTGGGTGGGGCTTGTTCCTTTTAAACCCCTTTCAGCCAATCAACTGCAAGGAGAAAACAACAATTATTCAGGTAGTCATTTGCAAAGGTGACACAGGGACACGTCAAGGTGACATAGTCCATTTTTATTTACTGCCAAATTATTTTGGGTATGTTCAGTTTTTTCTATGCGATTTTTATATATATCTTTTGTTTGTCAGATTTCAGCCATTTGTATACAATAGCAATCCATAAAACTGCTAGTGTGATGGATTTAAATTTATCCAAAATGGCGCGATCGCTCTGCTTATAGTCTTTTGTTTGCCTCATTTGGCCCAATATATTTTTTCATGTAAATCTAAAATCTTGTCTTACATGATCGACTTTATAATTCTATTCTGGCTTACTAAGGCAGCCTATTTCTGCAACTCTAATGAAAAAGAATAACCTCTATCATTTTAACCGCGCTGTATCATTATTATCAGAAGTTGATGTTACCATAACTTTTATTTAACTGTAGAAAAAGTTACGAAAAGAAAAGAAAACAAAAGTAAGAGAAAAATAGTTGAGGACTTGATTTAATTAATTTTTTTTAACTCTTCTCATCTTTTTTTCTGTTACACATGTAGGATATTTCTGCTGTATAAAGTGTCACATTTTGATGTTATGTCATATTTCTTTCACAGTGAGTCAATAAAACATTTCACGTATTATAATTTTTCTCACTTTATTCTTTAAAGAAGCAGTTACATTGTTTATAAAGTAAATTTGATACATGCCTTCAAAACCACTAGATAGAGACAAAGATTAATTTTATAGAATGGAGAAAACATACATATTTATTATTTAATGTAGCTGCATGAAAAGCAAATCCCAAGTCAAATCAGTGTTGATTTATTAAGCTAATGATGATGAACTGACTACAGTGAAAAGTATAATAAAGATTCATATCTTTCAAAGTCCTCCAGTAATTGTGTTCATATATTCACAGACAACCATCAATCACAGGTCACATAATGCTCATAAGTTGGCAATAAAAGTCATGATCATCATGTTATAAATAATTAGCAAAGATCACAAACAATTTCTGTGATGAACTGGCCACTGAATATTTTTCCACAGTTGGAGCAACTTGCCTGGCAAGACTGGGAATACCTGTCAATGAAATTTCTGAAAGAGGTGCTGTAGCCACAAGAGCATTTCCATTGTGAATTGGTATTCTCCTTTCCCAACTTAACAAAAGGAACCAGCTCCCAGTTGTTGGTTTTTGCTTCAATTATGACTATTTCCTCTCTCTGGTACTGTCCAGTTCTGCTGAAAAAGGAGAGCCTGGAGTCTTTGACGTCCCAAAACACTTCCACCATTTCAGGTCGGGGTATGTCCATCACTTCATTCTTCTCCTCAGATCTGAGGA
>NW_015112727.1:387811-415948 GCF_001443285.1 Poecilia latipinna
AGGTCTTCATGTTGTGAAGGCGGTGCTGGTCTTCAATGGCGCAGGAAACGCACACACAGGTCTTATCATCCAGGCAGTAGTACTCCAGGAGCTTCCCATGCTGGGGACATTTGGTGTTCCCATCTATAGCCATGGGCTCAGTCAGAGGATGAGTCTGCAGTAACACAGGTGTGGTGAGGTGGGCCTGCAGGTGCTGGACGCACATGGAGATCTCACATTTCATGCAGGTCTTCCGTGCCGATTTCCTGTCCCCTGTACACATGTCGCACAGAATGCTGGATGAATCTTTCTGAACGTTGTCAGACATGTTCTCAGGAAGATCCTCGAAGGAGCTGTTCTTGCGTTTTTCTCCTCGCTTCATTTTCTATATCCCAAAGCAAGTGTTCTCAAATAAGTTTATGAGTCTAACTCCTCTAAGTTATGTCATCAGCTCTTTTGTTTCCTGGCCAATGACCCACCCACACAGATAAAAAAATTTATTGTTTAACAACAGTACAAAAGAACAATGGTGCCATTGAATAAAAAATGACTTACAGTTCTTATCGATGTGGAATAGTAAACAACATACTGTAAAGGTACATTTAGTTAAAAGTAAAGCAATGTATATGTTTTTTGTTTTTTTATTGAAACCATTTTCAAAAGAATACAATATAATTTAACATTCTGGAGGTCTAATACAGTGTCTAGCAAAACTATGAATACCTCTTCATATTTTTTCACCTGTACAGCCACAAGCCTCATTGTGTCTGATTAGGATTTTATGTAACAGTCTGACACAAGGTATTGCATGTTGTGAAATGTGACCAGAACTCCTTCTTCCACAGGTTTCTGTGGCCTGGCTTGTCACAAACTGCAGACGGGACTTCTCATGACTTCCTTTCAACAATGACTTTTTTCTTACCACTCTTCCAAAAAAGACGTGGTTATAGAGCTTAGTATGTAACTTCAGAAGGAAATAGTTGTAATGTATTTTATTTTTTTACATATCAGAGTATCTTTTCATTTGCAAAATATTTGACAATATTGTGTCCATCTGAACTGTTACATAAAATAAAGTAAAAAATACATTTTGGGGGGAAAAAAACACAAGGGGTTTGAATATTTTCCAGTCACTAGCCTGTAGATTGAAGAGTTTCACCAATTTAAACTTAATTTTTAGAAGACCAACTTCTACAGTGTTAAATATGGGTTAAAGAAGTCAGTACTTATATTTATAATGAAATTGTGACATTAACTGTTTTATATTGCAGAGAACTAACCATAAGAATTTTTCCTCCTTTGATGTTTTTTTTTAATGCTTCTTTTAAGCGAAAATCACAATGTGAGCAGCACTAGCTCACTTGATTTCGCGGCTGGTGAGAAGACATCCCAGTTGCTGTTGATCATGTGGTGGCTCTAAGGTGGCTTAAAAGATCAGCAGGAGCTAAAAGACATATTTTCCCACTTTAGTTTGACCCGGTTGAAGGAAGTAGAAAATCCAACCTAAAACAAAAGGTAAGATCAACATTTTGTGTTCTATTGTTCTATAAAGGTGAGCAGGTAATGCTGGGAGACTCAAATTTTAACTGGAGAGCCGTTAGTGGCTAAAGCTAACGAGGCTTCGGCTAGCTAAAATGATACTTGAAATACGCCCGCGCTCAAGCTAACAGGCTAACGGATTAACTGAAATATGCGATGTTGTAGGAAGTTATGAATAATTAACACGATGTTGGTTCAATTAGCGTTGTTTTTAGGATAAACACAGCGGTCAAAAACAACACAATTAATTATTGAAGCAAACTACTATTCAATTTCTTCTCTCTCTCTTCGCCATTGTACTTATAATCCCAATTTACTTTTGGGGAGTAGATATTAAACCCTTCTGCTTCTCGTCCTCAGCTATACATTTCAATATCAATATACAAGTTTCCTTATACTCTGAGAGTCTCAAATCTGATTTTGACATTTTTCTGTCTTCCATGTGCATGGAAATAACGTGTTCTTAATGCACTCGCTAAAAGTTAACTTTTAAACTTAACTTTTCAGAACTCAAAGTAAAAATATATCTATGAATTTATTTTTTATTTCAAATTTACTTGTACTCCTGACCCCTCTAGGAATAAGGGTGTAAAGAAGATGGATGGAATGGAATTTACTTGTAATACAGATGAGTGTTGAAGAACACAAAAGTGAGCAAAAACATTCAAAAAGATGCTGAAACATAAATATTTCACATTGTAATTTTCTCTTAAAATTAGCCGTCTCCTTTACCACATGAGTACAGGCTGACATTGCTAAAGGTCATTACGCAGACTAGACTGTGAACTGTGCAAAGGTTGGTCTGTCTCATAAACAATTTGAGCACTGAATGTGCTTCGGACAACTAGAGTCAGATTGATTTTGCCCACTGATTCAGAAAATAGTAAACTCAAATTAGTTCACATTCTGTATGTTTCTAATCTCTCTGTTTGTCTACTTTGCATAGAAGTTGACTACGATGAGGCAACTCGCTGACAGAACGAACATCAAACCCATACAGACTCCCAGTTCTCTTGAAGGCAGCCAGTCGGCGTTGGGTATCGCAGTGCCTCTGTGGAGCCCCCGCATCTGTCTCCCCCTGCTCTCTGAGGATAAAAGGGTGTTGTGGGTTCATGCAAATGAGGTTAACGTGCAGACAGATAAAGTGGCGGAGCTCGAAAGTGCCTTTAGCAGGTCCCCCTATCTGACACGCAAACAGACTAATGCTCTAGCCCAGCGCTGCTCCCTGCATCCAGACCAGGTGAAGGTGTGGTTCATAGCGCAGAGGCTCCGCTACGGCATCAGCTGGGACTACAAAGACATCAGGGAGATCTGGAACAAGTTGAATTCCAATCGCAAAGATGAGGAAGGAGATGAGGAGTTCCAAGACTTGGTCAAGGATGACCAAGTAAAGAGCAAGAAGACGTCTTTGATGGAACGAAAAGTGAATTGGAATATGGAGCAGGAGAGACCGACGGAAAAAGAAACGGGCAGAAGAGCGATGGAGAACGAAGCCGCCACTCCAGAAAAGCTCAGAAGACACGCAGTCATGTCAAACAGGAGAAGGAAAAGAATGAAACGAGATGTCGAGTGGATCACCGATCAAGCAGAAGAACTAGGAGCGAAAATGGATACATCTGAGAATGAGGAGCAAACATCCAGCACGTGGGGAGGAGCATATGTCTCCAAGATAAAAAGAAGAGCACACACAAAGCTGATCTCCAGCCCAGTTAAAAACGCCTACGAGAATCTTCTTGTCGAGGCTGAAATCCCATTTGTTGACTTCTCTTCCGTCGTTCTCCAGCCTCAAGCCCAAACCTCTACCGCTGTTCCCGTAACAGAGAGCCAGTCAGACCTGCAGGGCAGAAGGATGACTTCGCTGAAGAGCAGCTTGGAGGAGAACGCCGACGCACTGGCTTGTCTGGAGGAAGCTCTGTCTTCTGAACCGCCAAAGGAGAACAATGTCGTCTCCGAAGTGGACGAACTAAAGGAGCTCGTTAAGGCCGAAAACAACTTTCTTACTGCCAGCAGTCCGACCGCTGGGAACAGCCAGGAGGAAGTTCTCTTGGCAGAAGGGGCAGTGCTGCGTCCCCGCAGCAGACTGAAGACGCAGTCTCAGCTGCTGATGCTGAGGAGGGCCTTCCTTGAGTTCCAGTACCCCGACGCCGAGCAGTACAGCATGCTGACCAGGCTGGTGGGCATACAGCGCCACCATCTGGTGCAGTGGTTCGGTGACCGGCGTTACTCGATAAAAAAATCCAAACCTCGCTGGATGACGGAGGAGCAGTACAACGAGATACTGGCCAACATCAGGTACCGGCAATACAAAAGCATCCTGGTAAAGGGACTGCTGGAAGAAACTGAATGACGGCGCGGCCTGGATTATTGCAGGCTGAGAAGGAAAGTGCAAAAGAAGCCTTTTCTGACACATGAACAGTTTGTTCTGTTGGGTTTTTATTGAAGGACTTGAGAAAAAGATTTCCATCAGGTTCTTTAAATCTTTGTTTTGTTCTTATACTTTCAGTTTTTGTGGCCGGGTTTGTTTGTGTTGAAATGCTGCAGCTGAGGTGCAACTTTATGTTAGTGAGCTTGTTTGAGCTGTAAATTTAATTTTATTTTTTTATAAATATATACACTAATTAAAGTAAAAGTCCTTTTGAATAAAAACCCCTAAATGGTGATTGTTCTTTTCCAACTCAAAATTATTTATACATTCCCTTCTGAACACGGCAGAAATGTAGGTATATTTTATTAAATGACACATAACCTTAATGTTTCTTAATCCCCGATGTAAATCCAACTACACGGTTAGGATAACAAAAAAACATTCAGATTATCTCAATGTCAGAATAAGAACAGAGCAAAAAATTATTTAGGGATTTGTTAACATTAAAGTCTCATCCTAAATGTATAAGACTTTAAATCCCTACCGAACCAAGAGGACCTGGTTCGGTAAACCAGGCCCTCTTGGTCTGGTTTACCGAAATAACATTTTGACTAAAGTGAATTAAAGATTTAATCAGTTACTTGCATATATTTACCATACACATATTTTTGATTAATTTATATGAATGTTAACATTTTTAATTTGGTAAATTGACCTAAAGCATCACATTTCTAAAAAAAAATTATTTGACAGATTGCTGGAATAATTGGCCATATACAAGAAACATTTACAAAGAAAATCATTTTTTTTAAAAATAGGACATTTCAAATATATTACATAAATATATTGCACAAAATAATTTCCAAAACAATAACAATGATGTAGCATTTATTTTCTTATTAAGCTACATAGTGCTGCTCTGACTGTTGCTTTTTTCCCCCTCCCTCCAACCTGTTTTTCACTTTTAGGCTTAAGAAATACTGTCATGCCACAAATCATTGTAAATGATGTAGTCAACATGCAGGCCTCAAAAGATCCCTGAGGTCAAACACCAAGGTCTTGTTTCAATCATAAACAACACCTTCAAGATATTCTAAAAGAATGAATACTCACTCATTAAAAATACAAAATTATGCATCCGTTGATATTGTGTGGTTGTTTCAGATTCCCTTAAGGAGGAAATCATATTTGTAAAACTGTTAACCAGTTAAATGTCCAATTGTAGGGGAAAAGTCAAAACATTTTCATTGTGGGTCGGGGTTTTAATGCCAGGTGGCTGCGTACTCGGCCCTCTGCGGCTGCCAGAGCTCAGTGCCTTCGATGACGCGGCGGATCATGGATGCAGAGGTGATAAGCAGGTGCCCAGCGGCCTGAAGGAGGGTGGAGGCGAGACGCAGCACTTCCCTGAAAACACGACCAACGTCATACAGTTATCAGCTTCAGGTTGCTCACTAAAGTACATGTAAGATTTGTACGAGCCTGAGAAAGTCTAACCACAGACGTAGCTTTGGGACGTCAACAAAAATCTAATTTGAATAGCCTAACACCTAGAGAACAAGCTCAATTTTGAAATTAATAACTCTCAGAAAAGGGCTATGTATAAAAACATTCAAGCATTTAATATCTTAGAAACACAATGATAAGCTTTTTTGTTACACAGAAAAGGTGAAAAGTCTATTGCTCTTACAGAAAACGTTCTTAACGGTTCAACATCCGGGTTTAATCAGCTAATGTTAAAAAATACAATATTTCTAAGCTGTCGGTCACAACCTTTGGATTGATCTTCATAACCTTTTGAGAGCTATTGAGAACTATTTTATGAGCTAACAAAAAAAGCATTACCCACACCAAGAAAGATATTTTATGAATTAGGGAAATTAAAAAATTCCACTGTAATTTTCTTTAAATAAATGATCCCAACACCCTTTTTTATGTTTGGAAAGATTTACCAGTGAGGAGGTGCCACTTCATAACATCTGTGACCCACTTACCTGAGGACCTTCTTGGGCCCCAGACACTGAAAGTCGGCGCTCACAGAGTACAGGCCTTGGAATGTGGCCTTCACACTCAGCGAGCCAAACACATCCTTGGGGCTTATCTTGTAAAGGTCAAAGGTGACTCGTGCTATGTCTCTGCCGGTGCGAGGCTTGTCGTGGTTTTTAAGCACAACTGCACCCTGTGGAGACAGAAACCATGGATCAAACCCAAAAGTGATGTTGCCGATGGAGGAAAAAAAATCAAACCTAGCATATAAAGAGATACTAGGAGCCTCTAGAAAGGCGTCTGACTTACCGCTTGCGGTTTCCATGTCTGTCCTGGCTCCAGGGCCATGAGCACAGTGTTGTCCGGTAAGGTCATGAGGAACTCATCAGAGTCTACTTCTGTACCGTCCTCCTCACAAACCAGGTACACGGATGCTGCAGAAATGGTCAGCAACAAAGCCTGGCACACCTAACAGACGGTATTATAACTCTCAGTTAGGAAGACTTTAACGCTGAGGTTCAGTTTAATCATCACCAAAAATCCTGAAAATATAAACTGTGAATACCAACCGGGATGCACAATTGTTGTGTTTAAGCCAGGCAGGGAAACTACATTCAAATCCACTGAAATATTTTAAAAACTGGCTCACAACTGCAGCTGAGAGTCAGATGAAGTTGTGTGTTCAGTGTGTTACTCTGGCTTAAATGTAGACTTAATATATATCTGCATAAATATATTGAAAGAACACATGTCCTAACATTTTCACAAAACTGCATGTCGTAGTTGAAGCAAATCATTTATTTTAGGTTCATTTAAGTCTAAAGCCTTTCTTTAGCTCTTAATTTCATCATAATTCATGCTATTATTAGGAAACTGATGTTGTTCTCACCCTCTCTTTCAGCTCCTCCAGGGTTCCTGCAGTGATCCCTTTCTTGGTCTCCCTTCTGTTGCAGCAGATTCTGAAAGGTCGCTGGGGCGGGGACCAGACCCGTTTGGTCACAGACCTGACAATAAATCAGGGAGGGAAGCAAACAAATCATGTTAATGTTGTTGTTGTTTTACCCCAGGTACTGACATTTTGACTTTATATAATAAAAAAGCAAAGATCTTTTTTTAATCACACATAATGTCCGACTCTGATCTCCCAGTAAATCCGAGTATAAGGCATCAATCAGTATTTCTTATTGATTGATGCCTTATATGGCATCAATCAATAAGAAACAAGTCAAAGTAGAGTTTCAACTTACTTGAAGAATGACGACGTTGTATCCATTCTCCTCTCTTTCCTCCTCTCTCTTCTTGCTTGTCGGGTGTTTTGGTGTGACAAAGTGTCTCTGTGTGACCCATGAGCTGGACTTTGCCTCAAACCGGTCGATAATGCAAAAGCAGAACAGAGAAGGGCAAAGTTCATGGTGGCTGTGACTAAGTCAAGCAGGTCATAATACCTCTGATAACTGATATGGGAGGGTAAGGCTAATCAACTCTTACAATTTTTTTGTTTAAATGAACATTTGATAGAAGAATCCCTTTTATGTGGACAAACAGACTTCGGTTTTAGTTTGTTTTTCGTCAAATTCAGCTGCCATGTAATTTGTATTTATTAACACGTCATATCTCAAAGTAATCTGATAAAAGTCTGCTTTTGCTGATACCTACATCAACACCTATATCCTGTTATGTGTCTGAAGATGATATTTTGACATAGGCAAATCACTTATCATAGTCAGCACAACATTATAGATTTTAAGTGTAAAAGAGAGACTTATGTGGGCGTCCAACAATTTTGCAATGTGGCCTTTGTGTTACTTGTTCTTCAGCATATTTAGGTGTTTCCAAAATTTATTTATTAAAAACTATCAGAACATGTACGGCAAGCAAAAGTGAGACTAGGAGAAACCTTGGATTTAATATATTTTAATGTTTTCATTTTTATTATAGCTATCTGCCTTGCTTCTAGCCTACTTATGAAATGTTTATTATTCAAGTTGAGTAAAGCCTTAGAAACACCTGGCAAAAACGTCAATCAAAACCAAGGTAGAAAACTGTAAAAAGAAACATCTAAATCTCAACACATTTGTACCTTTATTTCCTGCTAATGTATGCACAATTATTCGTAATGATCTAGTTGAATTGGCTCGTAATACTTTTTATTCCTTCTTTTACCTCCCCACCAACCCACCTGCCAAACAAAGCAAAAAATCTACAGGTCAGTGAATAATAACACAGAATAGACCCATTATGTCTTCTTTTTCTTGAAATTTATTGGTGGTAGCATAAAAAAAAGTTAGGTGAACATTACAGCCACCAACCGGTAAACCCGTTATGTCTCTGAGTTATCATGCTGGTCTGGCGGGTGAAGTTACTACGTCATATCCTGAAAGTTATTTTAGGTGTGCTCATTTACTAAGCATTAGTTCCCACCCGAGCGGAGTTTGAAGTTTAGGCCATGTTTCGCATACAGAGCCAGGAAGCACCGCCCGTTCGGCACATTCGATGAGATTATTCAAACTATTACAACTACTTGAAGGCGGGAGGCAGAGAAGCGGAACTTTTGACAGAAACTTGTTCAGTTTGGCTCGTAACTGATTAACAACAAATAGCGCGGTTGTTGTTTCACGATAGGTACTTTAAATCCACCTGACACGGTTAAAGTTTGCACAGTTGTGTTTGCTGACTGAATTCGCTAACGTTCGTCGTTAGCTCTGCGCCAGTTTTCTACAGTAACTTGACACTGCTAAGCTAACTTTTATTAACGTCAGATATATATATATATATTTTAGCTAAACGGATTCTCTGGGATGGCTACAAGAAAACCGAAAGAAAATGGTAAGTGGAAAACTGAACATTTGGACTTGCTAAATGTTTATCGCTCGCTAACGTTGATAAGCACTGTTGAAGTTTGTCAAAGTTAATGTTTTGGTAGTTCTGAATGGCTATAATACACTCTACTACAACTAATGGTTCTGTAAAAACCTCATAAGTTTGTTGGAAGATATCAGTGACGAAAGTGTCATGGAAACCATGGAGAACAGCAGATATGTCGGAGATAAAGTTATGGGGACGTTTAAAGCAGACAGCATATAGGTGCTCGAATTTTACGAGTATACTTCTACACACCTGAATCAAATCACTGGCTCATTAACAGCTTGACCGATTTCAAGAGTTGGAGAAGAGAGGTTTGTGTGTGCATTTCTTCAGTCTTAAGAAAAACCTGGCTCGACGGGGTCAAATACAAATGAGTGGCACACATTTAAGAGACAGAGGTCTAAAGAGAAGTGGCAAAAGCAAATGATGTGGCTGAGCAGTCCTTGCCAACAACCGATGGTTCCATCAAGGACATGTTGCTGTGAAATATCGTCTCTCCTGCCTGAACGTTGAGCTGTTACCATGTCATGACAGTATAATACAGCAACAATCTTCAGTCAGAGGCCTCTTCAGATTCGTTGCAAGGCTGACTGCTAGCAGAGATCCTTCCTTCTCACATTATCACCATCCACAATGACTCTTTGAAGATATGTGGGTGATATGAGTTAGAACAACGTTTACGTTTTTGTTTGGAGAAAAAAGAAATCTGAATTAGATTTTTTTTATTTGCTATAAAAATGTGCAAGGTTTTTCATCTACTTATCAATTTTGGCATGAAATTCTGATAAACTACATTTTTAAAAAAAAAAGTGCAAGGAGGGTTGAATTTGTTAAGGGCACTGAGGGTTTTATAGTTTAAATTTGTAAACCCTTTTGTTTCCTCTGCAGATGCCAGCCTTCCCTTTGCTGCTCTCCAGCTCTTGGCCCCTCCCGTCCGCCTGGTGTCAGCGGCGCTCTGGAAGGTGCTGAAGCAGAGGGATGTGATGCAGTACGGGGTCGTGGAGGAGTTTGTGTCTTCGGCCTGTGAGACCGTTCCTGGCCTGCTTACCCTGCGACACCAGGGCAAGCTAGTGCTGGGCCTGAGAGCACGGGTGACTATTCACTGATGGATGAGTGGTAATTATAAATCTTCAGTTTAATACATTTCTTACTAATCCATTTTCCTTCTTTCTTGCCAGTTAATATTAGAGTTGTGTCTCAAACAGCCAGACGTTGACGTGATTGCACCACATCTGGAGAGGATCCGTGTTCCTGCTCCTCTTTCGTCTGGATCAGCTGTGGTAAAATGGAGACGGAGTTCAAATTTACATCAAAAATTAAATTTTTTTCTGCCAATGGTTCGATTTAACTACATAACTACAACCAAGTGTAATCCAGCTTGGATTGCTTATTTGATTAAAAATGGGCATTATTTATTTAACTGAGTGAATTGAGTTGTGCAGAATTATAGAAGCAAATAAGTTGAACTGTTTTTGTAAACAAGGGAAATAAAATGAGCCCAGCTCATTCTACCTATAAAAAAGCAGCATAAAGGCAAAATGTACTTCAGCTACTCATTCAGGGAAGCACATATTCAGACTTGGTACCTCTAATAAACATTTTTTATGTTAATAATAAAAGTTAGTTGTTTTTAGACAATGCAAGCATATTTTTGCTCATCAGCACTTGTCTTGTCTTTTGACTTTTTTTGTTTGCTTGTAGAGAATTCTAATTTAAAGAAAAGAAAAACCCTAGTCTCAGTAAAAAAACCCAAAACAATAGTTTTTCAGGTTTTGTAGTTGTTTCTACTTTAATGGGTTGTTTTACATGAAAAACATGCACTTTGCGTTCCTTTGTCTTCCAGAAGAAGGATGTGAAAATTCAGAGAACGGTGGAAAGTTTCCATGTTTTTGTTCAAACGCTGCTAACAAATGAAGCGGAGAGAGAACATTTCTTTAAAGTGAGTATCCAGCCATCAACGCCCCACTGCGTATAAACACCTGAAACGGTGAGCAGATGATTATCGATGTTTTTCCACTAACAGGAACAGTTCCCCACTGATTACGGCCCAAGGTTTGACCAGGAGCTGGAGAAGCTGTTGTGGGAATTTCTGATTCGCCTAGACCAGTTGCTCCCGGTTCCCAACCTAGCTCAGGTAGGCATCGACACACCCACGTTGACCTGGTGTTACCGTGTGCTGCTGTAGAGTAAAAACGACAGTAAAACGATGTGATTACAGACGGTGTCGTGGCTGTGTGACGCCCCGCCTGTCCTGGAGGAGTGTGCACAAGCAGCAACTCAGCCACAGCTTCTCAAGATCTTACTTCAACATCAGGCTTGTCTGGGTCACCTGGAGTCGGCAGGTAGGATCAGGAGCATTTGGGTTTATTGTTTTGTCCAACTGGATTGGAACGGAGGAGAGAGCATTTTATTTTTCCAAACAAATTAACCGAATTGGTTCTTGTATAGTTAAATGGATATCTTCAAAAGGAGAAATGCAAAAGAAGAAAATGTCTTTTTTTTTTTTTTAATGAATTTAGTTTTCAAAAAACTAAGACAATTGAATGTCCCATTCAATAAAAACACGGAACAATTTTAAATGGTTATTTTGATATTTGGGTTATTTTGTTTTTCCAACTCTCTGCTGGAGAGTTGTTTTTGTAACCAGTGACACGCCCACTCCATGCAAAATAAAGACAAGCCTTACATTAATGTCACTGTTAAGAATAATTACTGCTCTACACTGTCAGGTCAGCTTGATATTATAGAAAGCTTTATAGGTGAACTCATGAAACTGAACTGATTTCTGTAAATTGACATGAATTTGATGTCTAACTGTGTTCCTACACCCTGGAAATGTATTGAATTTGTTTTGTGTAAGATTGGAATAACTGTATAAAGAAAATAATAAAAGACACAAGTCTTATCACTGGTCTTTTTAACCATCCATCTCTATCCATGTATCTTTCCATCCACAGTAACAGTTTTGCAGACGCTGTAGGAATCTGGTTTCAAGAACTCCTGAGATTTCATTCTTCAAATGTGGGGAATTTTGACTGGACAAAATACGTTGAAACTCTAAATCCTAACAGGACTTTTACTCTGTGTCGTCTCCGTTCGCAGCGTCTCTCCCTCCAAACATGGGCGACTCCATCCTGGCTTCTCTCTCTCTGCCGCCATCTGGAAAAGTCCCATCGGATCAGTCGACCGCCGAGCGGACAAACTGCTCAAGGCCAGGAGCGACCACGCCGTTGGTCACACCCGTAATCGGACTCATTTCTAACGCCGACGTTCCAGCCAGGGAAAAAACCTCGCAAGGCAGTGAGAAATCCAACTCGAAAGACTCAGCAGACCATCAACGGGATCCAAATGCGAAATTCACCTTAGTCAAACGGAAACCCAAACCTGTTGGCGTGAGTTCCTCAAATGAAAGCAGAGGAAGGAAACGCAAGCTACCAGACACAGAAGAAAGTGACTCTGAGGAGGAAGTCATATCTGGGGAAAAAAGCATCAACGGGAACCAGAAAACCAAAGAAAAATCACAAACTTTACAAAACAACGGCTACAACAGAGAACTCCTAAATAGACATATAAGTAAGCTAGGCATCAAAAAGCTGCACCTGCCTGAAGATCCGTCCATCTGCTCTGTGTTTGCTTCCTGCCTGAGCAGCAATCCCAGAGTCGTTATCCGAAAACTGTCAGTTTCTTCTGCTAGCGTTAGCTTCTCTGGAGGAGGAGTGAAGTCCTTCTACAAGGAGCAGCAGCAGAAGAAGAAGAAGAAGTCCTCAACGTGGAAACAAGCAAGTGGCTGTCAAACGCCCGAAAGTCCTGGCCTGGATGACAAAGAGTAAGGTTTAAACAACAAGCTGCTAGTCGGCCTCCGGGAGTAAAACTTTGTTAATATCCGTTAAAATTACTTTTTCTATTCTGGGTTTTGTTTAGTGGCTGTTGATAATCTGTTATTGATCCATGTTGTTATCATTTGAATGTGATAGTCACACTTCAACGTAGCAATGAACCGAGTAATTGATTGGGTTTCTACTTTGTCCCGATGTCTGGAAATTTAAAACTTTGCTTTTCCAGTTTTCCAAATCTGGATAAGCATGGAGAAAGGAAAACTGAGGATGTTATAATTTCCAAACTTCATTCAGTATTCTATCATCTGGAAGCTTACAAAAAAAACAACAGTTAAAAAGTAAGTCCTATAGCAGTTACTAATTAAATTGCAGTTGTAAAGGAAAATGTTTTAATTCCTTTTAGTTTGGTTGCATTTATTCACACCTCCATCTCAAAAAGGTTTTGATTTGACCGTTTCTGCACATTTTCAGTGATGCAAGTAAAGCTCCGTAGCTTCGGGGCCGTTTCTCAGGCAGTTTCAGCTTTATTTTTCTAGAAACATTATTAATTGTTAGAAACATTTGCAACCGTTCAGTGGGATAATGTTCATGGTTCTGTTCTCTAAAAAAATCCCTGAAATGTACAGCTCTGCTTAAAGAACACTTTGCATGCAAACAGTTGTGAGGAGTCACTGACGTTTACGATCCTGGACATTTTAATGTTTGCTAAGAGTGTAAAATCTAATTAAATTAATCTGAAAAAAATAAAAATGTTCTTCATACTAGTTTCTTTGAGCTCATCTTTCTGTTAAATAACATAAATTAGATGAGTTTAAGTGCGCTATTTTGATTTTTTTTTTTTTTTTTGACCAAGCCTTTGTTTGTTTGGCAGAAATCAGCCGGTTTTATCCAGTGGGAACAGCTCTTCCTCCCAGCAGGGGACTCCTGCAGGTGATTTAACTCATTAAATGACTTCATTATGTGGGTGGAAAAATAACTGACTGGTTCCAGTACGTCTGGACCATCCATTGCCCTGCGTCATGTTTAACTCAGTATGTTTGTGTGTAGAAACCGTTTCTGTGTCGGGAGACGACTACGTAGCAGATTCTGAGGATGAGGCGTCAAAGAACTTCAAAGGGAGGGTATGTATGCACCAAATGATACAAATGAATGCATAGAAAGTACGATAAAATAAATGAATCAAAAATATTTGTATTTTTTTATTGTATAGTTCAAGTCTGACAAGTTCTATGCTTGTTTTTATATAAAGGTGCCAAAATGTCAACTTCTTTTTTTTTTTTCTTCCACCTCAAAGTTTTAGTTTATAATTTTAGACAGTTTTTTGCGTCTTTTAGCTCACAGAGACATATGTGTGCTGGAACGGCTATACTGGTTCCTCAGATAGATGTTTCCTTGGAAACCGAAAGGACGATTTATGAGGGGATAATTTGAGATGTTCAGTCAATTTTCTGTCTACCAATCCCTGAATACGTCTTTTCACCCATTTCATTCTTTTCATTTATCCGACAGTCTTTGAATGCACCTGCAACATGTACATTTTTCTATGTGCTTGCATTTATTCTTTCTTTCATCCAGCAGTCTGTGTGTCTTTCCATCCACTTTCATCTGATTTTATCCATCTGTTAATTTCCCAAATCTCTCTGTCCATCAAGCTGGGTTTATCTATCCATTATTCCTTTCATTTATCGTTCTGCTCTAGTAATTATTCGTCTGTGTTCATTTATCTGTCCATGAAATGGTTCTTTACCTGATCACCATTAAGCTTATTGATAACCTTTATGTTCAGGTTATCAGGAACATCTGGAAACTGCATTGTGAAATAATAAAAATGTGAAGGAACACTTTTGTTTTTTTTAAACACTGAGGACTATTTTTAAAATCAAAATCCTTCATGAAAATATAAAATCTTTGAGCGTTCCTGTGTTTTTTTTTTTCTGGTATTTTATCAAGTTATACATGTTCAAACACATAATTTCAAAGTCCTCACACGTCAATGTGTATCCTGTGCTCTACCTCCCCCAGCTGTTCATGAAGCGTTACTACAAGACCAAACACGGCACATACGTTCCCACCCTGAGGGAGTTCTGGAAACCCGGGACGACCCGACCAGACCTGCTGTCCGCTGGCAGCAAACCCAGGCGATAAGAGGGACATTCAGTGGTTTACAGCCTGGAAACTAAAACATTTCATGATGTGTGGAGTTTGGCTTTTATTCTACCTTCTGCTAAATACATTAAACTGTCTGAAATGCAGCTGTCACTGCAGTTTAGACAATTGCCAGCCAATAAAATTTGACGTTTTCTGCATGTTAAATGTGATCAGAATGCAAAAAGTAGAAAATACTGAAAGCATGCCTTCCACTAGAAAGATATGAATTTATAATTTTAGAAAAAATGCAAGTAATTATTAATCTTTAATTCAAATTTATTCATAGGCCTGTTGCGATAAACAATAAATCAATTAATCGCACAATAAATTAAACCTATCGGCCTCATTTTAATTATCGGCTTTATCGTCTCTTCATGCCTTTTATTCCGTTTCTGACACTGAATGAAAAAAGGCTCAGCTCCGGTGCTCTCCACTGACCCTCCCTTCCACATTTCCTTGTGAAATTCCTTTCCAGCGCACACTAAGAGTTGTCGGCCGACTGTCGGCCCATTTCCAAAACCTGAGAGACACATTAGCCGACTGAAATCCTAGGTATAACGGTTTGATCGGGTTCGTTGTGCCTTGTAGTGTCCAGCCACATGGGCACAAAATAATGGCTACAAGTCCAGTTAACTCATTTTAAAAGCGGGCATTAATCAATGCTTTACTAGAATCTACCTGTGATGAATGTGGCTAGAGTCAGCGTAAAGTCCTGACTGAATGAAAATCATAACCGTAACACACCACACACTGCAGGATGATCGGTTACGACATCACCAGCGACAATCTTAGATCGGCCAACGATCTAAGATTATCTTAAGGGAAAAATGGGGGCAAAAAATCGTGTAGTGTGAACTACTGCATTAGGTAGTCGGATGTGCCCATCTTCTCTATTTAAATCTGATTACTGAAGGTCAATATAGTATACAGACTTCATAATCTGCACTCTTTTGGTTGAATGGAGCATTTATTTCCACTTTGGCTTTATGTTTAGTTTTTATTCAAGTACGTTTTTTGTTAATGGAGACTGAGAATCCGTTTTGTTTTTGTTTGCTTTATTTATTTAGTTTATTAGTTCCAGAGTTGTGTTCTTTTGAAAATAAAGTGTATGTATCTATGGCAGGTAATCGCATGCATAATTAATCATTTCCATTAAATCAGTGTCAAAAGGTCTTGAAACAATATTGTTTATTGCTATAATTTTTTTAGACAATCACTCAGCAAAATTTGTTATCGTGACAGGCCTATCACAAGACAAGTTATAATTGCAGAATGGTATCTTGTTATAAAATTTCTCATCTGTATTAGCTTTCTGATCAATGATGACTTATGTACAGATCCAGTAGGAAGGCCAAAGTATATGATGGAAAAATTGGACAAGGATAAAATCTGAAGAAAAAAAAAATCATAAACGGGTCTGAAGTCAGACGGGGTTCAGAGTCGACAGCTCATCCCTCCCGTCACCGTGACGGTCTCTCCTGTGATGTAGGAAGCGTCATCAGAGCACAGGAAGGCGATCGTCCCTCCGATCTCTTCAGGTTCTCCAATCCTGAAGCCGCAGACAAATAAACACAATTATTCCACGGATTCAGCAGCTCAACCACAACGAGTTAAACTAAACGTCACCTCTTAATGCTGAGCTGCTTTTTTAACTCATCCACAATGTCTTTGTTTTCCCACAACTGGAACAAGAAAAAAAAATTACAGTCTCATACGGTAATGAGGAACACAACAGGCCTGAAGATCCATGAAGCGTTGGTGTCCTTACTGCAGAACTGAAGCGGGTTTTGATGACGCCAGGGGCCACGCAGTTCACCCTGATGTTACTGTGAGCCAGCTCAGGAGCCAGCGCCCTGGTTAAACCCAGCAGGGCCGTCTTACTCACACAGTAGGGGCCCAGGCCCTGCAGAGAGACGCAGCAGGTCCGTTTTGCTGAACCCAGAAGACACGGGTATCAAGAGTGACGAGGAAAGCTAGTTTTTTGCTATGCTTGACTGTAATGTATAAAGTTCCTCCAACCATCCCATATATATATATATATTTTTTTTTTTCAGTCTTCAATTTCATTGACGGTGGCATTAAAAAGGTCTTCAAAAGTCTTAAATTTGACTTTCTGAAACCAGCGCATATTAAGTGAAGCTAAAAGGGAAAAACTTGATTGAGAACCTCACTTGCATTGGTTGGTATCCACCCACAGAAGACACAAATATCACGTTTCCGCCTCTGAAAGAGAAATTGAGGACCACTGAAAACACAACTAAGAGTTTCATTGTTGGCTCTTCTTTTCCTACCAGTGCCATCCTCACCCTCTCTTCTCCATATGAGGCACCACCAGCTTCGTCAGGAGGAAGGCAGCTTTTACATTTACAGACAGAATCTAAAATGATACAAATATATGTTCTTTTTTTTTACCGTTTCGGTAGAAAAAAAGAAGAAGCGGGAAACAGAAGTTTTTCGTTTAACTTGAAATTTGATATTTTGCAAAAGCATCCATACCACTCAACCTTTTTGACATTCGGTCACATTACAAACACAAACGTTAAAGGCTTTCACTGGCATTCATGTTAAAGATAAACATTTATGTTAAAGAGAATGAGTCCTGAAGCTTTACCTTGTCCCACACGTCCTCTGTGGAGTCCAAGATGTTTCCAAAGAACGGGTTGACCGCTGCGTTGGACACCAGGATGTCAATGCCCCCACACTGGTCCACAGTCTAAGTGCAACAAAAAGTGAGGAGTTAAACTGCAGCGTAGCATATAAACGCAAAGAGACACAGGCCTCAAATAATATGAAACACATTTTAAAACCCCGGTGCAGTTCACAAAAAAAAAAAAAAAAAGGAAACTCGAAAAGTCAATCTGCAGATTTACACGAGTTTGGAAACTATTAAAGATTCATTTCAAAGGGATGAAACGATTATTGCTTTGCAAGACAGACTGTCCGACGGCACGACACATTAGACGCAGGCAGGAAACAAAGGACGCACAAAACAGGAGCTAAAGAACTGGCTGTTTATGGGTCTACCATATGTACCAATCATTTATAAAAGGCATGGTTTCCATGGAGGCACCTCACACAGCAGTCAGGTATCCTCCAAGTCAAGCAGAGCTGCATGCTTGTGGTTTTCCGAGATGTACCTCAAAACTTATCTCTGCAGTGGAAAAGTTTACGGGCTGCCGAGATTAAGATCGAAGTACTTGGGAAGATTGCTGGTCTCCAGGAATAATAATAAGAGCCTCAAATGTGAAGTGAAGTGACGCTGGAGACCACCTCCAGCAACAACAAACATCAGCGCACACCATCTGAATGTCTTCAGACAGAGAAAATGTTCCCACCCGCCCCCCAACATCCTCAGACAGACTGAGGCCCCCTTGGAACAACTTCACCAGAGTCGTCTGCGTCGGTGAAAGAAAAGGAGCTCAGCTGAAGCTCGGCGAGGAGCAGTGGGTTTCAAATCCCTCCTGAGCAGAACCTTCTACAGGTTCGCGGCAACAGGAAATGTCTGAGGTTTGCCTGGAAAAATAACGCAGTTATTACCCAGGAGTTTAGTCGGATTTTCCATTGACTGGGGGTAAACGTAAATAAAGACGCTCCCTCAATACCTCCGATTCAGTTTTTGTTTTTTTAACTAGTTTTCGCTGAAGGCCTGCATTATTTCCACATATTTTACCACTGAAGACGCTCGAGCTCACCAGTTGGACCAGCTTCTCCCTGTCCTCTCCTTTGCCTACATTACATGTGGTTCCAGTTACTCGGATGCTCTGGCTCTTCAGCAAAGCCACAGCCTTGTCCACGTTGGCCTGCCGCCGGCTGCTGACGACCACATGGGCCCCTCTCTTTCCCAGAGCCTGAGCTGCAGCCAGACCGATTCTGAGGCGAAAGAGGAAAAACGGAGCCTTATCACGAACGAACAAAGCCTCGCAAAACTTTCCAGACCCGTCTTATCTCCACAGCAACCGCAAACTTCAACGTGGTTTGCTGGGATTTGACGAAGTAGGCCAACAAAAAGTAGGATGCAAGTAAAAATGCACAAAAACTTACAGTACGGATTTGTATTCAATCTCACAATGTCAAATAAACCAACTATGCCATTTAATTGAAGTGTAAACACCACTCTGCACCTCTTCTCACCCGATTCCCTTAGGGAAACGTGGTGGTGGCAGCATCATGCAAGCTGGTTTAAGGCAATACAAGATAGCAAACATGGTTTCTGCAAGTTTCAGTAACTTAAATTTTGTAAAGACCAAAGCAAATTCTCCAAAATAACTTAAGTAAATTTAAAATATTGCACTTTGTCCAGGACCTTTTTGCAGATAATGGTGTTTTGATGTAATTTTACTAAAGACCCAACAATAAGCAAATGTCAGGAAGAAAGAATAAATAAAGTAATATACTAATTTAAGACCTAAATAAAGGCAATTTTAGACCTTGTAGGAGAATTTAGACTCATCTATGACATTCTTAAAGCCTAAAATTGAAACAGTTAGATGCTCATCGGTGCTCAGCATAGCATATTCACGTGCTAAAAGGTCCCAGTCAAAGTCCAGCGCTAAATTAAATGGAGAATGTGTGGGAAGACTTAAAAACTAACACTTACAGGTTGGTCTATCACAAAAAAAAAAAAAATCCAAATAAAGCGCATTTTAGATTTTAGGTTTAATTGTGGCAACATGTCAAAAAGTGTAAGGGGTAGAAAAACATTTGCAAGGTACTGGAAGTCAACATGTATCATTTGAAACATCATCGTTGAAACATGTATTTATTTACACATTGGCAACATATCGGAACTGAGAAACTACATTTTCTTTTCTCTTTTTGATTTGGAAATCCATTTTCTTACAAAAGCAGACCACAGTCACGTCCTCGGTTTCTGCTAAAGCTGTTCCAGACACTAAGAGCTCTACAAACAGTTCAGTCATTCTCACCCATCTGTGGAGGCTGTCACAATAGCCACTTTCCCATCCAGACTGCTATGAGACATTCTTCTCTGGACATTAACCGGGTTGGTCCTCAGAAACCTGGATAAACCCCGAAACATCACCTGCGACACGGAGCAGCAAGGTTACTTCATGCACAGACTAGTTCACGAGGGTAAAGGTCAGGGACTCTGACTGGACTTGTTGTTAGGCGGGATTCAGAGGTATGAAAGGTGGATGACACAGAATTCCAATTGTACATTACGCAAGCCGACACCGTTAAGACTCATACTAAATCAGCAATGTAAATAATGGAATATCTGATCGAGGTTCAATTATAACTTTACGGCCAGCGAAGGAATACTGACGTTTTAGCGCCAGGAGGAGGATTATCTCACCAAGAAGGACATGCAAACTGTAACGGACGAAGTCGCAAAGGTGGAACGTTTGATAAAACACAAAACTCAGGCAAACTCTGGCGAGAGGACCTTTGACTCTTGCTACATCTTCTGTATTCCGGATACAGGTACCGCTGTCAAAATAAAAGCCTCAAACAAGCGCCTCGTTTTCATTTGACAACTTTTAAATGTGTGACCTGTAATAATAGCATCAGTTGGTAGAATAACTGTTTACTGTTAGGTTCGTGACTTACTAATAACCTTACGTGTCTACGTTTTGACTACTTGGGAAGATTAGATATCTGATTAACAGTTGAAATCGATGCCCCTGAACGCACCCACAAAACATCAGCCAATCACAGAAAGAGGTGCAGCTAACTACGGATAGAAGCCAGATTTCAGTGAGAAACGATTGGACTAAATAATTGTGCCAACAAGACAGGTTTACCTTACAGTTCAGGGGAGCATCCGAACCCATCGACATATATATATATTACGAATTATGAAGTAATGTGTCCGAACCACTGAAAGAGGCCGAGAGGCACGTCTCTCTAACAAAAAATTATTTTTGATTTAACTGCACAGTAGACAGTGAGCTCGTCCGCCATCTTGTGAGTGGCATGTGAACCTGGAGGATTATTACTATTAAACGTGGTTTGCACCATAACAAAGGCACTAACATTTATTGTAAACTACTTCGAATATATATAGTTTTTATACACAATAATGTGAAATCATTTTTTTATTGTAGATTAATTTACTTCTTAATATATGCGAAATAATTTAATGAAATATAGTTTCAGTCTTTTTAACTAAAACAAGTTAAGTTTTTCCAGATTTGTTTAGCTCAAAAAGTACTACTTAATCTATAAATGTTAGACTAGTTTAGGTGTTGAGAATGTATTATTCTTATTTTTCTGCTAATTATTAAAATATGAATAAATAATGAATTACTTAGATTTTTAGGAGAAAGGGATATCAAAGAGCTAACCATAAAGATCTCATTTAAGTGACTAATAGTGTAGTTTTTCTCATTTGTAAATGGTCTAGTATCTCAACCCTGCCAAAGTTATGAAGGGCTTATCTTAATGACACACTAAATGTCAAAACCATGTAAAGACCTGCAGACCTTGTTCCTGGATGAATGATTATGTTAGGGAAATGTTTAGTGAATTCAATGCTTTAAATCACGAGGCAAAACACATATTTTAAAGTTAAGTGATTTATGTCAAGTGTCTGTTAACTTTGAAGATTAATGCAGCTAATAGAAATCAAACCTTTGAATGAGTTTTGTTTCATAATCCTCTGAAGACTGTAGATATCCCTTACGCTTGTGCACCTTTTTCTTCCATATTTTTCAAGCATTCAACCTTCCACTAACAAGCTTGGAAACTGCAGTCTTTAAACAACCAGTTTCATTGATCATTACATCTTTGTGTCACATATGGAGGGCGTCAATGACTTTTGCTGGTTAGCTGTTAAGTCAGCAGTCTTTCTCTTGATTGTGTCATCATATTTGTTTTAAAAATCATTTTTCATTTGGCTTGTGTAATATTCTGATTTTCAAATAAACTACTTTTTTTCTTTTGCTTTCTGAAGTTGCAAACCTTTTCCATCAAAATGAACAGAAATGAGAGAAATGTATCAATCAGCTTTATTTGCCAAATTTGAAAAAAAAAAAAAAAAAAAAAAAAAATCAAACAAGAAATTCCACGATTTAATGTTAAGCAGAGAGACAGCCTGGAGTAAAAAAAAAAAAAAAAACTGTTTTGTTTTTGCAAATATCACTCTACCATGCCTACCTGAAGGTAAAACCTTAAATGTTTTACCTTATATGTGTCCAGAATGTGTGGGATCTGCAAAGATTTTAGTTACCTATTTCTGAGATAACTAGGATCTTACCTGAAGGTTAGCATTGAGGTAAGGTCAACACCAACATTCCTATGTGCTGAACTTTAATGCTTGAAATAGAATAGGCAGAATAGAAAAATAGAAACTACCTGTATTGCTCCTCAGTGAGGAAATTCAGAAGAACCAGAGGCAAAGTGAGAGATAAAACAAACTTTCATGCAGATTCACAAAAACACATCATTTTGTGCAATAAATCTATATAGTAGTTTAGTCTTTTGAATTATATTCCTGAAATAAATTTAATTTATGAATACATCAAAATTATTATGATACAGATGTAACTTGAACAAAAATTCACGTGACTAAACAGTGTGACAGCAGTTTGCTTGTGAGTCCAAAAATAAAAAAAAATAAAAATGCCACTCACAATATGGCGGCCGAAGTTGGCCTACGACTCTGACGCCCATGCGTCGTCTGCTCTCCGACGTTTGTGTGATCGAACCTCAATGGCCAAAGATTTTCACGCCTGGAAAGAAGCGATTCCTCACATATCTCCCTGAAAGCGTTACGTCGATGGGAAGTTTATCCACGATAAGACAGAAGCCAGGTATTTGTTTTAATTTTAAACCGACGGCTTTGTACTCTAGCGCCGATTAGACTGGTAACAGCTGGGATTTCATGCTACGCTCCAGGACTATTGTTTTGAATTGAGCCTTAGCAGCAAGGGGCGATATGGATAACCAGCGTTAGAGAGTGTAATCCAGTCGGTTAGTGTTTAAAGCTAGGCCTCGCCACGGCTCGTTGCCGTCTTATCAGCCCATAATTACACGAATTAACAATTATTTTGCACGCGCGCTCCAGCTATTAACGTGCTAGATTACCATTTTAACGTGCACCATTTGCTTTTAAATGCAATCTATTAGGGTGGCATAACCGTAACGTAACGACAATCGCTCGTCGCACGTCGTGTTGCATATGGATGGTGCATGACTTTAGGTGGCTGGACCGGTTTGGTGTTCAGTTGTTGTATCTCATCAAAGCGTGAACGTCGTTCCCACATGGATTACAGGATCCGCACGAAGACGGGGGACGTCGAGGCAGCCACACCACTGAGATGAGTCCCGTCCAGAGCCAGCTGTGCCTCGGCAGCCAGTCTCCCTGCTGCTGCCCGTCAACACATCCGACAAAAATCTCTGCAGATCTGATCTGATCTGCACGGATGGGCTGAGCGATCGGAGCACTTAGTTTCACAGTTTCTCAGAGAAATATCTAATGAGTTTGGAGTCATGTCTGTCTCTGTAAGTACACGTATTTCCTTTCTATGTGCATGGATTTATTTAAAAAATAATAAATAAAAAATGCCAATCTTTCTGTGGTGGACAGATGAGATTATAAATGACTGACATAAGCTGAAACATGACGGCCACTTTCTAGCTGTTGTAGATTTTCACTATATTTTTTTATGAGGATCCTTATTGCCTCCATTACTGTTTTGAGGGAGGGAGGGGAGCTCCCTCATGGCTCATTGGAGCCTCTCTGTCCCTGATGGGGGTTTGGTTTAGAAAATGAAAGGGGGTCTGACTCTCTGGCTTTGGGTTGGCAATTAAACCCTAAACAGCCAGGGACAGATGTGCCTCTCATCCCCTCCCCCTCCCTCTCATCTTGCTCATTAACATTAAGCTCCCGTGTCCATTTGATCATTGATCCACCTCCGACTGCTTCCCTTCGTTCTCTTTTGGCCATCATTACTGACCCAGCTGGGGATTTTGAGATTTGGATTTTCTCTCTCTCTGTGTGTGTGTGTGTGTGTGTGTGTGTGTGTGTGTATTTCTGTGCTTTGTGGTCCACCAATTCTCCTCCCTTTTCATTCAGATGTTCTGAACTCTTCACTATTCAGTGTCATTTCTCCTCATTTAATGGCTCTAAACAATCAACAAACTCTTTATGACTTGGCAGTACCATGTCAATATGACTCTGGGTTACTTCTCCACTTAAAATTAAATAATTATCACTAATTTAAAACGAGGGCAAAGAGATTTGGGATTGACCTTTTGAACCGTATTCAGACACTTCTGTTGGCAATTAGTGCGGTTCGAGGATGTTGTGTGAATTCGCACTGAGATTCCAACAGACAAATGTTTTTACCCACAACACTTGGCTCCAAGTCAAATCTTTCCTTCATCAATATGACCAAATGTTCCCAAGACAGATGCAAATTGACGGCTATTTTTTGTTCCCATTAAATGTCTAACTCTGCAAACAAACAAACAAAAACTAAAAAACTTTGGTTAACAATTTCTTGGTACATCTCTCATGCTGAAATGATCATACAAGTGGTTGAATTGAATATTTTTTATATTGACATTGAATATATTTCATTTGCCTTAATTAGCCTGTAGATTGTAGTTGGGATTCATTTGAATTCTGAGAGATTATAACCCCAGATCACAACAAAATAAATTTCAATCTGGAGTTAAATAATGTTTCCTTACAGCAGACATTGAAGGAATATAAACAAATATTAACGGTTATGAAAGGTAATAAATGCACTCAAAATTTACTCTCTTAAAAGTCCGGTATGAAACAAGCAAAATATGGTGACACAATCAACTACTGCTCACTACTGCTTGTGGTGTAAACACGTGAGACAGGACAAACAAGTGTAACTGTATACTGCAGACTACAGCTCTTTTTCATTTTCTATTTGGCGTTTAAATTAGTGAATTAGTAAGTATTCAAAGTCCCCACTGTCATTCCTCTTCTTTTTCTAGACGGTTTTGGCTAAAGCCCTGTATGACAACACAGCAGAAAGCCCTGAGGAACTGGCTTTCCGAAAGGGCGACATCTTGATGGTTCTGGATCAAGAGAAGACTGGCGGGCCAGGCTGGTGGCAGTGCTCCCTGCATGGCAAACAGGGCATTGTTCCCGCCAATCGCCTCAAAATTTTGGAGACCGCTCCGCCGCCAGGCTCTGAGCCTGGTCCCGGACCGAAGGAAGACTCTGTGTACCTATCCCCTGGCCTTCCTTTGGCTCGGACTGCTTTCGGCGAAAGCACGGACGTTGCTGACGGAGTATACCTGTCGCCGTCTGCCACAGGTGAAGGTCGAGGCGGGGGGGTTGCGACTCGGACTGGAGAGCTACGCAGAGTGGAGGCCGGCCGTCCGCGCTCACACTCGAGTTCTGGCACTCGCCCCAGACCGGACTGGGATATTGGTGTGACAGGACGGCCGCGATCTCCGTCTTTAAGGGGGCGTGGTTCAGAAATGTCTGGAACTCTTTACCAGAAGCCACTAAGTCCCATGCCTTCTGCAGCTCCGCATGCCAGGCAGCCTGGAGTTCTCCTGGCTTCAGAATCTGTTTACCTTTCTCCCAGTGGCGTCCCAAGGGCTACCGATGAACCAGAAGACACTACATACCTTGTTCCGAGAGACAAGCCAACAGTAGGACATTCAGACGACTGTTACTTGGTGCCCAAAGGGACGCCGCTTGCAAGCGATGATGTTTACCAGTCCCCAACAGGTGGTGGTGTGAGCAGTACTCTCTGCGCTAACGGCACCTCTGGGATCAGTGTTACGCCACAGCCCAAAGCAAGTCAGGACACACCTGGGGTTTACCAAACACCAACCCCTGTCGGGTCAAACCTACATCGGCCACCCGCCACAGTTCTGGCTCACCAACACCCATCTTCGCTAACCCCACCCCAAGCGTCTCCCCGAACCTTGCTCAAGGGTCTTCCCCCAAACTCTGCAGCTGGAAGGGGCAAACCCGGTGCGGCTAGTCACCGGGGATCCCCTTTTTCAATCAGAGCAGGGCAAGTTAGGGCTCCGGGATCGCCAAACTTTGCCCGCAAACCTCCTCCACCAGCCCCTCCTGTGAGAGGGGTCACCAGGAAAGAAGCACAGCAAGCAACACCTCAGTCAGTTGCCTCCATCCCCAAACCGACGGCTCAGGCAAGTCCCGCAGGCCAGCCGCAACCAGAGGACAAGCAAATCAGAACTCCCCAGGGTAATGGAGAAAAGATGAGCAACGGCCTGGATAGAAGCGGCGGAGTGCCGAACAAAACTGGAGAAAAGCAGGATTACTCGGATGCTGCAGATGACCAGGTAACATGTCTTTAAACTTACTTTTGTACCTTACATCAGTTTTTATGATGAATGATCTCATACAGCTTGATGTTGTCCTGTGCTGCCATGTTAGGTGTATGACACCCCTCCAAGTGTCAGGTGGCAGCAGCCGATCCAATCTACTCGCGTAGCGGATGTCGATGGCATTTATGACACCCCGCGCAGCGTCCAATCACAAGCTGACCCTGAGACAGAGGTAAAGCAAGCATTTAATTTCTGGTATGTGTCTTAAAAGACATGAAATAGCTTTGATGTTTTTAAAGAATCCGAAAATGCGACTAAAATCTTCTGTTAAATCCTGTTAATAATCCTTACCCTTACCTCCAACTGTAGAATAGCCCCAACGGCCGTTTAAGGGAAAGTCAAAGCCAATTTTTCTATCATCTCATGGTTTTAAGTTATTTTAGTGAGACCTCAGAGTAAGTATTGAGAATAACTGGAAGTTTCTAAAGCTGCATTGAACTCTCAGCCCCTTCCGTATCTGTTGCTACACACTGCAAATGTGAACTGAAAGAAAACTGGTGCACTAAGACAGACAAACTTTGCTGTTTTTTAAAACATTTCAGTACACGTGATTGTGAAGCATGTAATCAGATAAAATATGTTAAGCAATTGTGAATAACATTATACCATAAAATCCTGGTTTTTACTGAGAATCTGAGACCAGTCTACACCTTAAGGAAACCTTGACCAAGTTTCCAACTGTTCACTAAACTACCTTCAAAAAGCAACGATTCCTTAATTTTATTTGCCATATATCCAACAGTAATCCCAAAGAGACATTTGATACTTTCTGTAATTACATAAAATTCTGAAGTGGAAAGTCAGAGCTACTCCACAGCTCAGAGTTCAGATTAAATATGGCTGCCGCTCATGGAAAACATTGTCTATTTCGCAGGAGTAAGTTATTTATTTGCACGTCTGATTTTTTTTTTCTGTTTTATTTAATAACAATAATAGCATTGTGCAATTTCTATATGTGAGCAAGTTCCTTCTGTATTTTAAATACATTGACTAGAGGAAAATATGCCATTGCCCTGCACGGCTAACACCTGTTTGCACCACAAAAATGAGGAAATGCCAGTTGTTTTGTGACTTTCCAACTGTACGACGTCAAGCAATTTGTGATGCACCAGTTAGGTTCTTTATCGGCAAATACCAGTTTTCTTCAAAACCTGACCTGGCATTTTCAGTTTCTTTTTTAATAAATTCTGGTTAATTGAAGAATAATTCCAATCCCGGTCTCTGACTGATCGGTGCATCCCAACAACTAACATTTCGAATCGTTACCAGACCCGAGATCACAACATAAGTGATCAGGTCCTGGTCAAACTTAAAAAAAAACTATAGAAAGTGTTGTATAAAACTGGGCTACTCTCAATTTTGGGGGTTTCCTATAACTTTGCCACTTTTCTTTTGATTTAGAACAACAGTTTAACTGGCTTGGAAATGGTTCGTGAAGGAATTGCTTCGATCGGCTGAGTTTTACAGGGGCTGCGAATGCAACTGCTGTATACGTAATCCTGATAGTTTTGTGACATTCGTTGCAGTCATTAGTTTAGAAAATATTGTAAGCTGCGGTATTACTCTGGAATTCATGTCTATACAAGCTCAGTGGGTCGCGAATGCGAGAGATAACTATCACATACCCTGTCACTATTTCTTCCCACATACCACCATTAGTCTGCCTCCCTGCCCCCCTCCAAGGCGGGGCCACACCTGTCTCTGTCGGCTGGGGAAGCCTGTCTATCCAGTCCAAATGTTGTTACTATTTTCTCCCAGTCACACCCATGTGTGAGGGCCATTCTACGGTTGTCCCACCACCAGCACTACCACCACCCTGACCACAGTGGCCTCCCCTTTAATCTTAGCTTAGAATGTGTGCCAGCTGTTGGACTGTTTTTCCCCTTTTGTCCCGATCCTCCCTGGTCCCAAATGCAATTACAGACACAGTTTCTTGCTGTTATTGGGTGTACAAAAATGAGTGGTCAATAATTAAATAGGTCAGTAATTCCAAATGCTGTATATATTTGCTGATCTTTGTGTGAGTTCCTTTTTTTTTTTTTTTTTTTTTTTTTTTTTTTCTTTTTTTTTTACTTTTTTTTTTAATAAAAATCCAATATTTTTATAACT
>NW_015112727.1:419187-450429 GCF_001443285.1 Poecilia latipinna
AATGTTAGTAATTTCAAAAGTTGTTTATATTTTCTTATTTTTGTGTGAGTTTCTTTTTTTTTTTTTTTTTTTTTGCTCATTTCAATTTCATTCTAGACTTTTTGATAATCAAAAGTGCAGTATTTTACTCAGTTAACGGCACAAACTCCATCTAAAAGTGCAGTTAGGGTGAGTTTTGGTGAAGTAAATTAAAATAGCAATATTCTAAAACCTTTCCACTTCTCATGGCTGTGTTCCCGTACAATTCAACTAAAAACGACAAAATCTGTTGGGAGGGAAAAAGGTTAAAAGACAACAAAAAAAAAATTATTTGATTGCATAAATGTTCGTCCACTTAAGTTAACACTTTGTTGACGCACTTTTTGATTTTATTTTATTTCTCAACCTTCCTGAGTTCACAACTGCCCTCGGGTATAGTGCATGTGGTTAACCTGAAATAAAGTTCAGCACTGTCTTGTATCCTTTTGTCAAACCCATGGTGTACAGACAGGTTACATAAGCTTAAAGGAGCTCATTGTTCAAAAGTATCTGCTGAGCGGCGATAAATAAAGACCCGCTCACATCAATTTTAAACAGTTTTATAACCAGGAGCAACCAGGAACATCTTGTAAGTGATGGCTGTGCTTCACAGCCATCACTTACAGGTGACAGCAATCACCTCTGCTCTCCATATGTCCGGACTAAGAACGTTACATCCAGGCTTACGTGGCTAAAACAGTCCAAAACAATGTGGTTTAATGTGTTATGGTCAGATAGCAAAACTTTGTCTCTGGAACAACACAAACAAACGTACTAATGGGGCAACTTTTCCTCAAATGGATACAATTCAGTTTTGACTGAGCATTCAGATATCTGCTTGGATAACGAGACGATAATCAACACCAGAATGACCTCACCAGGAGAAAAATGTCAGAACGACCCGACAATGATCCAGATCTGAATTTAACACAAAGTCTCTAAGGAGTACTGTGAAGAGGCTGCGGCAAGACATAGCCGCAGAGTCTGATAGATTTAGGGGATGCTTATAGGGCTTAGAGAGGAAATATTGCCTAGTGAGGATGTGGCCTGCAGATAGACTCCTATTAAAGTTTTAGATTGAGGGTGTGCACACTTGTATAACCAGATTGTTGCTGCTTTCTTTTATGTATTTTTCTCACCAGCAGATTTATTTTCTTAGTGGTGTTGGTAAGAAGTTCTCAAATGCATATTGTTTGAGAGAAAACATCATCCTATCACATTCTCTGAGAATTTTCATTTAACTTTTCCTCATTTCCACAGTTGCAAAGTAAAAGGAATATGAATTTGGTGAAAATGTGTTGCTTTCGCCACTTGTAGGTCTATGACGTCCCCACAATCACTCTGATCAAACCCGCGGCAGACATAAAGCCTGAAGAAGACGAGGATGAAGTCTACAGTGTCCCCACTCTTCCAGGTGTCCCTCTGGTGCTGGCTGAGTCCACCGGCAGCCTCCCCACTGAGGACATCTCGCACGTTGGACAGGTCTGTTTTGTCCCGGGACCCGACAAGCGAGCCAGCGGCGGAGATCAGAAACAAGACTCCACTGAGGTTGACTGTGGGATCTACGACATGCCCTCCATGACCATAGAAGTGCTTCCCCATTCGTGCTCGTCGTCCTCCTCCGCCTCCACTCGCCGCCACTCTGTTTCCAGCAACGGCTCTGGCGACGTCCAGTGGAAAGCTTCGCTGTTGAACCTCGTCCACTCGCTGCTGGGCACCGCCTCGTCCCTGTCCTCGCGGGACCTGGCTACATCTCTGGCTGAGATTCTGTCCACCTGGAAGGCCAGCCACGCAGGTGACCCTCCGCCGCCTCTCCAGCAAGCCTGGGTTCGGCTTTCGGACGTGCTTCCGGCGTTGTCCGCCATCGGGAACGCTCCTCCAAACGAGGGGCTCTTATCGCTGGTCCAGCGCTCTCTAGAGGAGTCCGCCCTCCTCCTGCAGGCTCAAGGGCGACCTCGTCTGTCTTCCCAGGAATCTCTGTCTCGCAGGCCCTTGCCAGCGCTCCCGGTGCCTGATGGGAAGTCATGCGGCAGTGGAATGGGTTCTCGTAAAGGCAGCTGGATCCAAGAACGGCCCCTTCCTCCCACCCCTCAGCCTATGTTTCCTTTGACTCCATCTCCGGCCTGCGTCACCCTAACGATGGGCCCCGTTAACGGAGAAGAGGACCCTAGCAACGAGTATGCAGGGATTGGCTTGACCCCAATCCCAGCCCCAGTTCCTTCAGGAGACAGTGTTGGATATGTCAAGCTGCAGGTCAGTCCAACGGTCACTGTTTATGAACGAAGAAGTATTCATGGTCACCACTGACGGTTCTTTGTTCCTCATGCCAGGGTAAACCAGATCTTCCTCCCGATGTTCTCTCTGAGAACGGACAAACTTTCACCGGAGAACAAAGGGTGAGTAATTTCCACAATGTTAATCACCTCCACATGATGTTCTGTGGAACAAGGAAGTACGCTGTGGTTCGGTTGTGGTTTTACTAATTGAAAAAGTCTTTTGGTCTTCACTAAGTCATGGCAATTAGAGAAATATCGCAAATTAGTTGTTAACTGCGAACTCTCTCTCTTGAGTTCTCACCGCTGCATAACAGTCACGTTTAGGTCTAGACTTTGACTCATTCACTAGAAAACCTTAATTATGTTCTTTTTTAGCCCCTCTGTTGTATATTTGCAGCGATGTTTAGTGTGAGTCCCCTGTTGCACGACCCACTTTGGACAAACTCCCTTTGCTGGCCTCATGCTTGACTGTAGAACTTTGGCATGGAGCAGGGTTCATAGGTGACTCAATGACCAGAAGATACAAGCTCAAATCAAAACCCCTTCACTAGTGCGCTTGACGGTGGGTATGGATCGTTGCCCTCTTATGCTTGTTTAGTTTGGATAGGATGGTGCATTATGCCCAAAGATCTTGTCTTTGGTCTCTTCTGTCAGAAACGCATTGTTCCAGAAGGAATGTTGGAGTCATTCTGTCATATTCTTTAGAAAGAATAAACTTTCTGCTTCTAGCAAATCTTTTTTTTTTTTTTATTAATGTCATACTTCAACATGCCAACTCCGGCCTGCGGATCCAGAGAGCGTAGCAAAGTCAGAGCTCGGGGTGAATTTCCTGGGAAATGCAGTCCGTGGAAGATTGGTCTCAAGTGTTTCCCCGCTTGAGAAAAAAAAATCTTTCTCACTGTGGGAGTAAAGGACTTTAAATGTTGTAGGTCTTCCCGCAGATTGATGGCCAGCAACAGGTGCTTTGGTGAAGTCACTGTTGACAACTTTCCACCTTCGCGCTGTGTTGACAAACTGCCAATGCTGCTGTTTTTATAGAGGCAACCACACCTGCAGCTGATCAGCAAGACCTGGATACAACTTTCCCTTTTTAAAAAAAAAATAAATTATGGAAGCAGCAGAGGTGCCCTTTTCTTTTCCTCGTGTTTCCTTCTACTCTGTGCTATAATTTTTATTTTCCCCTTGCATTTCGAAAGTGTAGGATCTATTGTGTCTTTGTGCAGTTGAGAGTAGATTTTATTCATTTGAAGATTTTTTTTTTATTATGACTTGATATGTAAAACTTTTAAAGCTGGAGTGCACGTTCTGTCTTTTTTCCCATGACGGTACCACGCTCCCTCTGCCTGCGGTCACAGATGATTTATGTGCAAACAGCAGCTCCACTCGGATAAGTCACTTATTCAGTCTGAGTTGACAGTGCGCTCTGTTCACTAGTAAGCACTGTGACTCATTAATCCAGCTAGCTGTAGCCGTTTGCCTCCCAATGCAGCGCGCGAAGACTCGCTTTGCTTCGCGCTGGCCTTCGCAGCCCTGTCGATCGCTGTCGAAAGTGTACACACAGACATTAGAAACCGTAATTAGTCACTCCAGCGTCAGACTCTGAGGTCTTGTTGTGCTGCACCAAACTGAAGTCACGTCTTCTGTGCAGCAGTCTGCATTTTTCCTGCTCCTTGCAGGGTTCCCTTGTCATCGCGGCTCAGACGAAAAACAAGAGTCCGCTTGTGAGTCCCAACAATCTGGCCTCACATAGTAAGGAGGCCGTAGGACAATAAGTGACAGAAAGCACAGTCCTTCCTTCAGCAGCGTCTCTTGTTTTTGATATACTGCGCCGAGTTGTGCGCTTCACTCCGACTTTTCAAACTGTGGAGTTGTCCTACACTTTAAGGCAGGTCCCAATAACCGAGTGTGCCTTAAATAATAGTACTTGTGCTATAATTTTGAGAAATAATTGGGACTGTGTCGTATGACCTTGTTTAGGGATGGATCATTTTCTAGGCTGCTGTTTCCACACTGGAATCTGAATCTGTGCTGCCTTTTCGTTTTTGGTGTGTCCTCTGCTGTGGTTGTTTTAGATGTTATAATCATTTCTCTCTTTTTCACACCTTGGTTGACTAAACGACCAAGAAAAGGTATAAAAGTAAGAAGACAATGGTAATAGCCTTTTTTGTGGCTCAGTCTGGACTCTCATTAGGGTTGTTTTTATTTCTTCATTGCTCTTTCCCCAAATCATATGTTCCAACCATTTATTGAAATCTGGAATGGCCTTTATTTATCCACATTTTGCCAAGTAAAAACCGTAAACTTTAATTTATTTGAATAGAATTTTATGTAATGGAACAAAACAGGATAGCGCATGTGGAAGGAATATAATACCCGTTTGTAAAATTCTCACTGATGAAAATCTTATAAGTGTGGCATGTTGTTTTAATAGCACGTTTTACGGAGCGTCTCTGTTGTTTGTTTGCAGTCTAGAGACTGAAATCTTTGCCTGTGCTAATTTGTAAAATAGCTCAACCTCAGAGAGTGCCAGAGACATTGATTTTCAAGTCCTGCCCCATTTTCTCAATCATGTTTATGTGCTGGTATTTTGCCCATACCAGCACATAAATGTGCTTTGATCTAAACTTTTTCATTAAAGGTGTTTCTGTATGTCTGGGGTTGTTGTCCTGCTCGAATGCTCTGGTTGATATCGATGCACCATTATCTTTAAAAAGCCTGACCTGCAAAGTCACTAAATATAAATCATCAAAGTATCGACCAGTTTCCCAAATTATTGGTACACGCCTACTGATCGGTACTCTCCTCGGATTATTTGTAAAACTTTGAAAACCCTATGCATCATGTTTGTTCTACTTCATATATATATATATATGAAAAAAAGAGCCTTCAAAATGCATTCAAGTTTGCAGAAGCAATGCAAAAAACTTGAAAGAGTATAAATACTCTATCGAGGCATAGCGAGTTGAAATCTTCTCGTCCGTGTCTCTCGTTTCCACCCCTCACCGTTGTGTTTCCCCCGTGCAGCTGACTCCCTCGCCTCCTCTGCCGGTGACCCTCTCCCTGGAGGACTCGGAGCTTCTCTCCTTCTACTCCTCTCAGAGCTTCGCCCACCTCTCCTGCCTCGCCGACGCCATCAACGTGCTCGACAGCAGCGTGCACGGCAACCAGCCGCCGCGCATCTTCGTTGCCAGGGGGAAGAGCCTCATTGTGACCGCGCACAAGCTGGTGTTCATCGGGGACACTCTGTCTCGCCTCCTGACCTCCGCCGACCTCCGGGCCAAGGTAGGCTCCCTCTCTTCCGAATCTTCCCGTTGTAAAAACGCTCGAACCGAACCGAACCGGAGCAAACGTCGCCTCCTTCCTCCGTTTCAGATCACCACTTCCGGAGGGAGGCTCTGCCAGGTGCTGAAGGCGGTCGTCGTGGCGACGAAGGGAGCAGCACAAAACTACCCGTCGACGACCGCCACCCAGGAGATGATGGACCGCGTCACCGAGCTCTACCAGCAAGCCGCCGGCTTCTCCACTCTGCTGCAGCGTCTGGCTGGAATATCGTCGTGATATTTCATTTCGCTTGTACAAACACTACACCTGTATTTTAGTGTTGAAATGCCTTATTTGTCTTTAAACTATTATATTTCCGTACCTTCGTCTGTGAGGGGAAGCCATACCCTGAACCACGTGTTTATCCACACTGCAGCTGTTGCTCAGCTGGGTTTTTTTTTTTATTGCATTGAGTCTTTCTACAAAGAGTGTGTGCGTGTGTTTTTTTCTTTTTTTTTCTTTTTATGTCCGTTTGTATACTGACGTTTTTGCTTTGATGGCAGACACTCTTGTTTCTTTTTTTTTTTAAGTGTTAACTTATTGAATATTGAAATCCCTGTGAGGTTGAAGCAGTCCTTGTGGACCTGTTATTTTGGGAGCTTTGCTTTAATGCGCTTGCCACATTTCCTTTTCCTCACACATGATAGCTGTTTCTCTTCCTTCCTCTATTTATTTAGCAAGCCCCTGCTCCGAAAATAGTCCAAAAAGAAGGCCTTTTATTCCGGTTCTGGCCTTCCTTTGTACAATGATACCCGATGGGCCTTTTCCTTTTTCCTTTTTTTCCCCCCCATCGCTCTGAAAGCATGTTGACTTTTGTATTTCAAAGCAAGCACTGAAAGGAAAGTTTACCTACGTCTTGACACGTGGAGCAGTAGTAGGTCCGTTTCCATTAGAGAGCAAAGGCAGTGCTCACGATTCCCACATTTGCAAGATGCATCACTTGACACATTCTTCGGTTCACCGTTATGCAGGTTATCACAGTTTCTGAGAAGTCACTGAATGCCAGAGAATGACTAATGGTGGTTCAGTGAGAAATTACCTAATCCTGTTCTTTCCCACAGTGATGTGGAAGTATAAGGAACCTGCTGACCGAGTTCACCTGTTGGAACACGTCTCGTTTGGATGTGCACCTTCGCATGACTTCTGCTTTGTGTTTAATCTTCTTTCTTCTAAGATGCCTACCAGTGATTCGTACTTCAGTAGATTTAAGCAGCCAGGCTGAGACCTTATTTCACTTCAGGATGTGTACATTTTTTACATCTAAAACCTGACTGTTGCAATGGTTAATGTGACATTGACCTGACTCAGTGAAAACTGCAGCATAAATCACACTTTGTCATTAGACCTAAAAAAACAAAAAAGAACAGACGTGTTTTTGAACACTAGTATCTGTATGCTTACACTAATCGTCATTCTGAGTACTTTATGGCACATCTTATACATGCTAGCTACTAATTTATGCAACTAAACGAAGTCAGCACAAAAGGGCTTAAACTTAGAATATAGTTTTAACTTTTTTTCCCCAAGATTATTTTAAATAGTCATTTATACAACTTGACTTTTTTCTGCAATATCTGATCCGAATCAGCAGGGTTTTCATAGGTTTTGTTTTTCTTAAGGGCTGTGATTTTATTGTCTTGTTCACCCGCGCCACCTTGTGGTATCCTGAAGTATTGCATAAAAACTATCTGCTTCCCTAGTTTTATGTTTGAGCATTTTGATCGATAGTTATAACCATATTGTTAACCCTTTTTGTTCTGGACATTCTTGTTTGTATGATTTTGATTCGCTTCATTTTTATATATGCAAATCCTTCATCTGGAATACTTGAGCAGTGGATTGCAATGCTACAATGTCTTTTTTTTAAATCAATATTTTACATAATACAGGTATGGCAATTTTTCTTTTTTACAGGTTTTTTCATCGATAAGAAACCCTCTTTTTCGAACACTACATTTGCTGTATGTCTTTTGTATTTCTGTTCAGAATACAGAAAGAATTTTGAAACAAAAACAAACGTGTTTTCTTGGAAGAATTTATATTTAAATGTGTATTTTACGTCTTATTCAAATTTTGTTAATAAGGGTGTTATTTATTGGTTATTTCCGTAAAGCAGTATAAATCCTAATAAAGTCACCTTTTCTGAATAAACCTTGAGAAATCGCACGGCTCGGGACTGCTGAGCCCTGCCACTTTATTTTTTTTAGCGTTCCGGACAAGCCGAACGACTCCGGAAGCTGCCGAAGTGTGACGCTGAGCAGCAGCCGTAGCGACGTTCGTCGGAGTTCAGACGAGCGGAGGGAGCAAAATGGCGGACGAAGATATTACGCTTGATGGAAAACCTCTACAGTCGCTCCGAGTTGCTGATTTGAAAGCTGCTCTGGAGCAAAGGAACCTACCGAAAAGCGGGCAGAAAAACACTCTCATAAAGAGACTTAAAGGGGTAAGTTTTTGCCCGTGCTTTGGGTGTCTGTGTCGAGTCCGGCTAAGTTCGGTAAGAAGGCGAGCAACGGCATCAGGGGGGTAAACGTTAGAGGCCGTAACAGTGTGTAGAAGCGGGAATGCCTAAATCACCACGCACACGATATTACGCGTCAACAACTGTACGCTGTAATGGCCCTAAGTGACAGTAGGACAAAAAAAAACCTACCGAACAGCTTCGGACTGTATTTCTAACAGTTCGCCGAGCACCGTGTTGCACACTGTTGAACTGTGCACCTGTCAAGTCGAGGCCTAAGCTGAGAGTAGCCAACAGCCGCACAGAGTGTACAGTACATGACAGCCCCCGTCCGCGCGCATTGCATCTCTGTGTGTGTGGGGGGGCTTGCGGGAGCGCGCGTAGCGATGTAAACAGTATACAAACGTCAACAATTACTACGGTAAACGCTTTTTATTTCCCGGAATGTCTCCTATGCATAACAGGACTATGTTGTTGAACCGGACTTTTAGCCAATTAGCAACCAGAAACGTAGTTTGAATAAATGCTAAAGATTAAGTTCAGATGGTCCTAACTGTTGAAAGATGCATCCTCGTTAAAACGTAGCCAGATTTATGTACTTTTGTCTTATTCATAAAATGCTTATTTTTTCGAGTTCTTAGTATTTATTTTCAAAACACATTTAGGGGTGGCTTTGTACCAACTTTGTAGTATTTGTCCCACCTCGGCACGAATAACATATGCCATGCAGAAATGTATGAAACTCAATACCTAGGAAACACAATCGCTTAAAAATCTCCTTATTATGTGTCTGGTACATTTAAAACTGTCTTTGAAAGGTAAATGTAGCAAAAGAAAAAATAAATACATAGACATTTGTAGGAATTTGTGCAATTCAACACTTAAATAAAATGTTGAAACATGAAAAATATTGACTCTTTTAATTTTTATTATTATCATCAATGAAAGAATGACACAGAACTTGCTTGACCGTGTATGGAATAAGCAGTCCAAATCTCTCTCAGTGCACTGTGAATTCAGGTCTGCCTACAGAAAGTTTGTGTATACCTGGATAAATCTGCATAAATTGCTTTTCTCCCAATAAACTGGTATCTTGGCTAAATAATTACACGAGTGTTTTTTGCTGAAAATTGTGTTACGAGTGAAATATCCTTAGGGAATGTAACAAAAGCTTATTGCATCCGTGAACAAGAAGTGATATTGGTGAGTAACTTTCAAACTCATAAATAAGTTTGAGTATTTTGGTGTTTTGAGTTGTTTGATATGAACTGCTGATTTATTTGCAACTATGGACACAAATGTAGCAAACGCTGCTTTTTCAGAATAAATACTCTCATGTCACACCTATGTCTTCCCATTTGGTTTGTTTCCTACATTATTTTGTGCAACATGCAAAAAAGTTGACATTTTTATTTCATTGATGTAATTTAAGGAGATCTTGCATTATTTTATTTTTTTTTATTCGAATTTAAACAATAATCTGAAATTGAATTTTCTGAAACCTGCATATCTCTGAATATGAATGGGATTAGTTGGAATATGTCATTTACTGAGTAATATGTCATTGGTATATTTGTGACATAAGCATTTACAATTGTGCTTGTCTAAATCTTGATATGCAGTAACATTATTAGACATGTAAATATTGTTTGTGGTGAAAATATCTATAAACTGTTAAAAAGTGCTGCACGGTAGGCTTACAATGAACACTCAGAGAAGTCTTGAGTTTATGTAATGTAGACGACCATTCCTGTGATTTGCATGCAGCCAAAACATGTTTGTTTTTGGTGCTAAGCGCGTCGTTCAGTGCAGAGTGTAGGCTGTTTGAGTTAGTGTTAACATGAAGTTGGAATCTGACAGCAAGATTTAGCTTTCAGTTAATAATAAAAGTGTTTTTCAAATGGATTACTTCCTTTAAAAATTCAATATTTCCTTTGAAGTTCAGAACATTTGCGTGTGTTCCTTAAAGGTAATGATTTTTAAGGGAATTCAATCTAAAATTGTTGGTATTTTGACGTCAAAACGCATACGCTGTTGCATTAGGGCAAAATTAAGATTAATAACAAATAACACACGTCATCTTTTGCTTCGTTTAACCTCTTAAATGTTGATTCATTTCCTCCCTGTAGGCTCTGATGCTGGAAAACCTCCAGAGGTCATCGTCTTCTCACAGCGGGCTGCAGCCCAACTCTCAGGTCGGAGATTATTTTCGAGCAATTTTAGTTTGGCAACATTTCATGTCCAGATCTTGCCGTTTGACCCGTCGTTCTGTGTCGCAGATAGGAGAAGAGATGTGCCAGAACAGTTTCATTAAACAGTACCTGGCCCAGCAGCAAGAGCTCCTACGTCAGAGACTTGCAAGAGAGGCCAAAAAGGAGGAGGAGGCTGACGGTACAACACTTCTACAGATATTCAAGATAACCAAGCAGCCGTCTGGTACCAACAGGCTAATAACTATAAACCCCGCCTTGTGTCCCGTCCCACAGAAAGCGCAACTGGACCAGAAGAGGATGAAGACCACTCTGAAGACAATGACAGCCCTTCCTTTGTCAGCAAGGTCAGTAACCTGAATAAAGAAATGAGAAAGACGAGGGATGTAAATCGTTTAACCTGAATAAATGAAAAGTATGTTTAGTACAGCTTAAAGGTTGTTATTTTCAAAAGGTGCTCTTAGTCTGACAAATAAGCCTCATCAGAATGCATGTCATTAAATATGACTGTATATCCCATGGATATTTTTACAATTTGTCCGCCTACAAACACCAACTAAAGTCAATCTCACTGAGATTTTATACGATAGACCAACACAAAGTAATGTCTAACTCTGATGTAAACAAGAAAATAATGCGGATATTCATTACATGCAAAAACAATATTTTTATAAAAACCTTCAAAGATAAAAAAGAAAATATTCCATCTTCTTTGTCCAATAGCATCCAGGCACCCTGGCCCAGCCCTCGGCTGCTGAGGCCGGAGGAGAAAATTTGGTGATTGGTCACCGACCTGCCGCTGCGTCCCACCACCGGGAGCCCACCGAAGCTCCAAGAGCCAGGACGCAGCGGTCTTCCTTCCAGCAGGGACACAAGGAGCCGGCGGCCGCCTCGCCTCCTCGAGCCGTTGCCTCCTTCTCGGTGCGTGTCGTGGGACAACCGGACAGCCAGGGTCACCCGGCCGCGGCGCCCCCCGGCCAGGAGAAGGACGCCGCCTCCCTGAGCTCTCCCAGAACGGCCCAGTCTGCGCTCAACCTCAGCCGATCCGCCCGCAGTTCGGCTGACAACCACGTCCAGAACGACAGCGACGACAGCGACGACGACGAGGACTGGGGGCCCAGCTCTGGAGGGGCGCGGAAGAGAAAGGCGGCGGTTCCCTCGAAGCAGCAGGTGGCTCCCAGCATGTCGTCATCAGCTGCGGCGAGATCCAAACGCAAGCTCCAGCCGCCGCAGCACATCCCACCTCCACAGGTCCACGACACTCCCATGCAGTTGCGCCACCCCACGCCTCCTCCATCTCCGCCCCCGAACCTCTTCCCCCTGCCCGACACTCCAAAGCAAAGCCCCCCAGACGATCAGGAACGAGACGGCGTTCGTGACGCAGGGATGGCGTCCTTCCCACCTCCCGCCATGCAGAGGCAGGACTCCGACTCCAGCTCCGACTCCAGCAGCCCCGAACCTCCGGCAAAGCGTCGCTCCGGCCCGCTGTCACTGCTCATGCACAGGATGGAGTCAGAGGAAGCAACCTCATCCCCCGGGTTCTCCGGAGAAACGGCACACTCGAATGCCACGTGTTCCAGCGAATCCCCCCTTCAATCAGCGGAAACCAAAATGCAACAGGAAACCAGGGAGATGGAGGAAGAGAAACAGCTGAAGGAGGAGAAGGAGAGTCTTAAAGCACAGGAGCAAGAAAAGGAGAAGAAACGCTTGGAGGAGGAGAAGGTGAGAAAGCGGCTGGAAGAGGAGAGGAAGCAACGGCTGAAAGAGGAGCAGGAAAAGGAGAAAAGACGCCAGGAAGAGGAAAACGAAAAGAAACGCAGGGAGGAAGAGAAGAAACAAGAGACGAGGCTGAAAGAGGAGGAAGAAGAGAAAAGAGTGAAGAACGACCAGAGAGCGGCAGCTGAAGAAAAAGATTCAGGTTCCTCCTCTGATTCCGACTCCAAATCAGAGTCCTCCTCACGCTCATCATCATCCTCCTCGTCTTCCTCCTCCAGGGATAAAATTCAACCTGCCAGTCAGCTGAAGGTTGGTGCTTAATTGGTTTCAGTGTTTTCAATCTCAAGGACTCAGAAAATGAGAGAGTACAGAATAATCTCTTCAGGGTTTCGATACCGATACTAAGGGTTAAATACACTGAGGGGAAATGAATGTTTTACTCAGAAATAGCCCATTAGAAATGTATTTATTTATAGAGAAAAATACTGACACTTTATAATCTGTTTACCTATTCTGTTTACTGTTAATGTATCATATGCCTTTTTGTTTAATCTTGAAAGGCTTGGCTGATGCAGCATCTTTACCTCAGCAAAAACCATAATGAGACCGTTACTTTATTGGAAACATTGTATGTTGCTGGACAATTTTGTCTCAAATATTAGAAAAGATGTAAATAGGATAAATCTCAGTGAAATGCAGCCCTGATAGTAACTATCCCAAAAAAAAAACATGGTTTTGCAAATGCCACAGCTGGCACTGATATTAGTGGAGCCTCTAATCAGATGCTAGTTTTTACTAGGTTTTACCAAAATCCCAGGTGCTGTATGTGCACCAATCTGAACATTGTTTTGTTTTAGATCTTATGGAGCAAAATAAACTTTAATTTATTCTTGATGTGCATTGTTTTGTTTGCATTTGCCTTTCACTTGTCCTTCTTTCATTCGTCTCACAGAAAGCAGAGCAAGAGCCTGAGGTTCATAAAAAGACCGAGTTCAGAAAAGACTCAGAGAAACCTAACCTTTCAAAAAGGTAAGTGATCATTTTAATTAACCTATTAAGATTATCTTAATATAACTATATCTGTGTTCAGTCAACAGATTTATTTTCAAGTTTTAAGTTAAGAGATTTAGATATTTTTTCTACACTAACATATTGACAATACAAAGTCCATGGGGTGTATAATGGACATGTGTCCAGTCTTTGGTCTGTTTCATAACAAACAATGAAAACCAGCAGATATCACCTGGTGCAATGTGGCCGTCTGCAGGTGGGGTTTTGGACACTATTACATTGTTTATCACTTTCTTGTTTATTGTGATGTTAGATATGACGTAATACATGATTTCATAGATATTACTGTAAAATTCTCAAACCCAGTACCTCTGTGATTTAATAAATGCAGGCATTAATTTAACAGACTTAAGCAAAACCTCTGAATGCTATTGAAGTTTTGAATCAGGGTTTGTGTATCTGCTGACTTTTTAAGCTTATTTAAGATACAAGAAACGAGAGAAGTTTCCAGTTTTTTGATACAAGTAATATCCATATATTAGCTGATATCAAAGCAAACAAAAGCTCAGACATGAAGTGTCCTGAAGTGTGCATTATTTTCAAGATTATGAATGAAGAAGCAGCTTTCTGAGTCATGAGATTATTAGAGATTGAGGTCATAAGATTTTCAGACAGTTCTGAACTTGGAAAGTTTTTGTAAACACAATTGGCATTTGCTATTTTGCTGTTTTTTTAAGATGTCTTGTTTGACAAGCTTCTTTAATTCTGAATTTCTGGATCATTCACACATGAAATGGCTCCTAGGCTTACAGGGAGAGCCAGTGTCGTCTCTACACACAACATAATTGGTTTTGTTAAAAACAGCCTTTCACTTTGAAACAAACTGCTTGCACTTAGATCAAAGGCACTTTCAAAGATTACAAGAATGTCCTTGGATATAAAATATCAAGAAATCAAAGGTGGGACAAAAGCAGCACACCATGGCACATTAAAACCATCCGTTTTTATTTAGCTGTTTCTTGTGGTTTAAGCTGCTGGGAAATATTAAGTTGAAATCAATTCCCAATAAGTGTTTTACATTCCTGAATGGTCCTTGTATTATTGACTTTGTGAAGACATGGAGAACAGTAGGTGTCATTAGACCAGCTAAAACCTGAGACCGGATCTGGGAGAAGAACTAGGCTTCGGTTGATTTGCAGTCATGTATTTTGTGCCTGAGTATCACTGGTCAGATTTAGGTGGCAGAATAAGCAAAAAAAAAAATAAAAATAATAATAATTAATATATGAACTAATTGCTTTATAAAATATCAATTGTAAAAATGAGCAAGCCTTTAGCATTAAAACAAAGCCTAACAAAATTTAAAAAAAAATTGTAAGAACAAAATTGGTGGTTTAAAACAAAAGAGTGTGCAATCTACACTGGTAGAAGTTAAGCTGATGGAGCAGCTTTTAAAAGTGATTAAATATATTTAGAGCCTTATCCTTGAATGCCTGGGGGAGTTGAAAATCTCTTGACTTCTATTTAGTTTCTTTGAAAGGAACTAAAGAAACTGTTACTTTGTGCTTTTTTAGCTGAATAAAGGACAGATATGGAGAATTAACACAGATAAGAAGAGAATCATACTTATAAGACAGAATATTGTCACTTTTTCTTCCAGTTGTTGTCAGACAACTTGACCAGAAACTGATTCAGACAAATGCTTACAAAATTTCACAAAACATATTTCATCAAGCCAAAACTATGTTTTTCTTTTAGTCCATTTTATACTGTAGTAACAGAACACATACCACCTGCTAACAATAAAAAAAAAAACACACATTTGAAAAGATTGTTCAGATTTTTTGTTTATGTCACATATCCAAAAACTAAGCCTGGGAAGGTAACTGGTGCATGATAAATCATTTTAATATTTAATTACTTAAAAATAACGGTGCTGTGTTATAAAACAAACCCATGTCTGGGCTGTTCAGCATCATAACACCTCCATCAAAACGGTGCCCTTATTTTCTCCTTCGAACAATAATTATGGTCCTACCTAATAGTTTTCAGCCATTACTCGTATGTTAAAAGACGTGCGCCACGTTAAAGCGTCATGCTAAGCTTTTATTTTGGAACTCCCAGACCGGAACTCGGTCTGTAAGGCTTGCTCGTCCTTAGCCAACATGGCCATCGTGCATGCACCGCATCCCTGATACCGACGCAGTGTTCGGCTTGTGAGAAGCAGAAACGCTCGCGTCAGATTCTGCGTTTTATCCGACTCCGGCCCTCACCTGAGCGAAATAGCCACTAGCGCCGCAGTGTCGATTTTACCCCACGGGAGTTTTTTTTTTCCTTTCGCGGCCGGTCATAATGCTGTCCGAAGGCAACAAAAACGGGTAAGGGTGAGCCAAAAGGCGACGGAAGGCTTCAGGTTGCAGCTTGTACTTTTCCATCGATTATGTGGAAATCGGAAGGGAGAAACGTCTGTCGTTTTTTTTTTTTCTCTCTCTCTCTCTCTCTCGCCGCATGCTGCTGATTTAGCCGGCAGCTAATGCCTGGCTATGAAATATCGTGTCATCCATTCACATTGGCCTGGTTAGCGTGTTGCATGTTCGCCCATGTGAGGAAGACCGGGGGTGGGGGCGTTGGTGAAAGCCTTTTGTTGGGTGAAGGAGCATTGAAGATTTTGTTGGGGGAGGAGGAGGAGGGAGTGAGGGTCTCCTTTTCTTTTGATCAATGTCTAAAATAGCTGATCATTGAAGGAAACTAATGAATAACTAATGGCCTCAGATACCATGTGGAGAGGAAAAAAACACTGCTTTCTCTCCCTACTATTCCACAGGAACACATTTCTAGTTCTTCAGGTCCATAATGTTCTTGCACGAAGGTCTTTAATGAACATCATATTTATTTCTGGAGTTTGTGTGGCTATAGCTGGTAATGATCTTTGCGTTGTCAAGGGAGATCATTAAAGCAGACATCTGCTAGCTGTGCAGTGGTCCCTTATGGTGTGAGATAATTCTCCAGCTGGCACCAGCATTCATGATCTCCTGTGGGATTCCACTTTACCTCTTATTTAATAGGTAACAAATGTGTTGGACCGATCTGGTCATTTGTATTAGATCTGAATAATTTTGTTAAGCTGCTGTAAGTCGTTAACTAGCAGGGTTGTTGTTTGTTTCTTGAATAGCTTGAACATTTGAAAGTACTTTCACGGCACATTTTACAGCTTATGAAACAGCTCTTCAGGTGACAGTTGGACTTCATTCAGCTTCCTCATTCCTGTCTCGTCAGACGAATAGCAGCCTATTTTAAAAGAGCAGTAAGTAAATTGATTATTCACCTCTCTGCTGAGACCTTTGATTGCTTTAAGGCAGTTGTAGCAACACACACACATTACTCCCCCCATGTGTAACAATTTTACCCTCTTGCACTCTCCTGACCATAAAGGTTTGAATCTTTAGTTACACCTGCGCAGGTGTGCTTCTGGCCTACGCTTTGAGAATTTGACATTCAATCCAGAGGAAAGTGAGGAGAAATTGTGTTTGGTGTCCCTGAGAGTAAAGAAAAGGATGTTCTTTTGCTGAAACCTAGCCTGTGACTTAATCTTTAGAGTTGGAGGTTGAACAAGTTCTACTGGATCTGGAGCTTTTTACTATCAATCAATCAAATCAAATTTTATTTGTATAACACATTTAAGCAGCAAGTGCTTTACATCATTAAAAACAAAACACAGAGTAATAAACAGATAAAGATCTAAAAAAAAAAAAAAAAAAAGTAAATAAAGAAAATGAATATTAAAACCCGCACCCCTTTCCTAACCCTTTTGAACTTCAGTTGAAACGCCGTCAACTGGGACTCCAACCCTTATTTAGCCATAAGCAACTCTGAACAGGTGGGTTTTAAGTCGAATTTTAAAAAGACACTCAGTGATTCAGCTGTTTTACAGTTTTCTGGAAGTTTGTTCCAGATTTGTGGTGCATAGAAGCTGAATGCTGCTTCTCCTCGTTTGGTTCTGGTTCCGGGGATGCAGAGCAGACCAGAACCAGAGGACCTGAGGGGTCTAGATGGTTGGTACTACTTTTCAGGCCCTCCCCTGAAAGACACTTTGGAACTGTGCCAGCTGGGATATTGCATGTTACACTCAAAGAAATGAATGCAGAGGTTAATTGTTAAAGCATGCTATGTAAAACTAAGTAATTATTGTGTGCGTTATTTATAGTCTGTTACTTTTAGAAAGCTTTTACCCGGCAATGCCGATTTTAATTGATTACACTTAAAGGACCGAAATGTAACTTTTTTTTTTCTTAAGCTTTCTGCAGTGATTGGTTATTAATTATTTATTGGAGATGGATACAAAGTATCAGTGTGTGAGTGCTGTTGTGAAAACAGGGCGGCACCAGTAAAAAAACAAAACAAACAAAACAACTTTAATTATAGAGTTTGTAAGCCATTTTGGTGTGTTGTATTAGCTGTTAGTGCAGTTATCATTAGCAACAGCAAAGTGCCATCTTTGTAAGTAACCCTACAGAATCTAAATGCTTAGTTTAACTCTAACATTTCCACAAAGCTCCCAACCTCTTCGAAGTCCAGGATGGGGGCTTGACCAGTCGATTCCAGTCAACACATTGCATTTGTTCTATTTTCAGTCTTTTAAAGAGATGCGTCGTTGTCTTTGGTTTTTTTAGATCCACGACATCAATAGCTTTGGATCAGACATCATCTGTTAGAAGTCTTAGTCTCTTCTTGGTAGTGCTGGCACACTTCATTCGGATCAAATGTCGCATTATTATTTGTGGCAACAAAAAGGATACTCAGCAAGTGGGCTGTAGTTCCAGCTCGTTCTTTTTTTTTATTCAATTGCAATGTGGTTTCCTCTTTCTGCTGTGCAGACTAATCAGTTTTTAGCTTAGGATAACTAAACTAAAAACTGATCAATATTATTGGTACATTTGTATTTTTTTCGTCTCATGGTTCATTTAGCCTCATTTTGGAACAGAATAAGAGGATGAACATTTCACCAAGCTAAAGACAAATCATTCCCAATTGTTCTGTTGCACATGCTTTGCATTTCAGAAACGCGTCCTGTTGCATTTCGTAGTTTCCGTTATATGCAAACTCCGGCATACAGATTCAGGGAACTTCAGGTGGTGGAGGAAAAGGAGCAAGCAGATGAGAACGAAGGGTGCTGGAGGATGCGATTCTCCCACCCACAGGATGCCACTTCTGTCAAACCATGAAGGCAGAAGCCTGCGATGATGCTGCCAGAGTGGGTTGATGGTTAGCTAAAAATAAAATTCTGTTTTTGTTTCATTGTAGAAAAGCCTAAAAACTCTGAAAGTGGCACCATTAGACGAACAGAGCCGTGTGAGGTCTGACTCATTGTAAGCACAATGGGTGTACAGCCGAGTGACCCCCAGATGGATCAGATGAAGGCCACCCACAGACTCATCCCTGAGTTTACGTCTGGAAGTATGAGATAGTTTGTGACCCTGGGTGTCAGTTAGCTGGTGAGGTATTTATAGCAGCAGTGACCCAGATCATCAGCCTCCGGCACCCTTCTTCTGACTCGTCCTGTTTCTCCTCTTGTCTTGACCGAACTCATTTTGTGTCCTGCGGCACAGACCCTCATATGGCTCGTTGTAAAACGGAGGGCAGCGGCCATATTGGTCACCTTTTGTCTAGATTTTTGCTCCTTCAATAAGTGATTTAATAGGTAATTCTGCAGTTGTTAACCTCCAGGTTTACTTTTACAGTACAGATTCGTTGAAGTTGGGAAGATATTTATAGAACAGATTTTTTTTTTCTTGTTTTTTTTTTTTTTTAAGCCAGGGGGAAAATAGTGATCATTAAACAAATTAATTATTGACTCTACAAAATGGAGTGTTAAAGCCCAAACCATTTAAATAGTTTCCAGGAAATACATTAAAACTGGGATTTGCTGACCATCACATTAAGAAAAAAGATTAAAATGGAGTCTGTTGGTTTTGGCTGAAAGTTGAGGTTGTCTGGATCAGGATTTGTTTTTTGTAACATTTGAACATCAGCTGTGATACGATGCTCCAATAGGACCCAGACTTGACTAAAGAGCTGCTATAATGCTCAGACACTTGAGCTGCTTTAGTTCATGTATTGCACCTGCAGATTTTTTTTTTTCCTTTTTGTTACTGCAGAAACGCCCTTCTGAACTTCAAAGCTAAAGTTAGCAGGTATACTTTCTGTTGTGAAATGACTTAATGTCTCATCTCATGGCATATTTCAGTCAGATTCCAGTTAATTGTGTTCAGATATGACTTTTAGGGGGGGAAAAAAAGTCATGATACCCATCATTTCAAAAAGATTACTTCAATTTTATGTGGAATTAGAGTGGAACATCATAGTCTATTTTCACTCATGAATTTTTAAAATGATGACATTTAATTGCATTTTACTGTCATTCTGTTTAGTATTTAGCAAGCTGATTAGGTAGTCCACATCTTGTCATCATCGAGCTGAATGCATTTTACTTTTTCTTTACAGTGGCGAAGTTTTGAAATCGGGTAACATTTCAAAACTGCGATATTCTCTCTGAGTAAAGTTAAAACTTGTCGTCAGATTTTTACGTCACCATTTAAAAAAAATAAAAAATTGCCAAATTAATGCGACACCTGATTAAGACATCCCTAATAACAAACCGTCTTCAACGAACCTGCTTTGCCTCATTTGCAATTTGTAAATGTGTATTATTCTTAGCATGTCGCTATTGATCGAATACCAAACAACTTTGATTGTGAACTGATTCCTTAAATCCATTACTAAAGGCTTCTGAGAAAAAAATTAACTTTGTCCTTTTAAGAAAACATGGCTCATAGTTCCGGTCTACGTCAAACTGAACGTGCAAGGAGCTGCTAAGCTCTCTCGGTACAAGAATTTGAGTGGGATTGTGCTAATAACCAGTTACTTTAACCCCTCTTCTCGCAGGGAGGTGTCTGAGCCGAGCACGGCCGCTGTTACGGAAGCAGAACCGGACTCTGAGAGCTCCATGGCCCAGCAGCCAGCTTCTGGGGCTGAGCCAGAGAGCAGCGAGAGCCGCATGGAGGAGGTAAGGTCACTGGGAGGGTGTGGGCGTTTGGGTCTTGGCTCTGTCTCCCACTAACCTGCATCCTCACTCATGTGAAAGCATGCTTCGTTAGCAGCGCTCGGGGAGGGTCACTCAAAACCAACATAGCCCTGAACTTAAACTATTTTGGCGCATATAGGACTTTTTACTCTTGCTACCTTTTCACTGTAAAAGTATTTTCTACCCTCACCAAATTATTGAATCGGATCTTAAGATAAAATCTGAAGCAACAGGGGCTGAGTTGGACTTGGGTTTTTGGAGTTACTTGGGAATTAACTCATTCCTTCCATCTGCTTTTAACGCGACTTCCATTTCAAAGCAAGCTTAGTCATGTGGATGGTCTCGCACACGTCTGTTGTCTGTCTGGGCCACGCAGCGGGTAGGTTAAGTGCTGATGCTGCTCGAATGAGAGAGGAGAGATGTTGGTCGCGTTTTAAGTCGGGCTTCCATTTTGTGAGGAGAGTGCATGCGTATATTACTCCTACACACTCGTGAGTTAGTGGAGAGGAGGAATGTGTGATTTTAAAAAGCTCTCTCTCAGAGATGGCAACTATTGCTTAGCAATTTAATAATGTGTCTGATTATTTCTGCCTCTTACTGACCTCCTACTGGCAGCTGTTTCAATGGATGACAGTAATAACATGATTATAGATGTAGCGAAAGTTTTGTTGTTGTGTAACTTGTTTTAAATAGGAGATGCACCAATCAGATGTCAGAATACGTCGTTTTTACCTCGATACGCTCTGATTTGTAATCGGCAGCTTTTTTATTTTTTCTGTTGGTTTTTGCAACCAACTAACGGCATGTTCTGTAAAACTCACATGTTCTGTAAAGCGGTGTTGCTTTTATGAATAAATAAGCATAATATTGAAATTGGATAATGATCTGTTTTATTCAAATGAGGGATAACGGCAGATCAGACATCAAAGAAAAGCCTGATTGGTGAATCTCTGCTTATCAGTCTCACCTCTGTTCATTCAGTCTAGATGCATTTCCCCAACTCATGCATGTCAAACTCGTGCAGAGCTCCTTTATCATCCCGCTTCAATCAGGCCGTGCCCTGCCAGGTGGTTTTTTTGCTTCATTACATCAGAAATGAGATGATCCTAGAGCATATTTCACTGCTAGACCTGAGCCGGTTGAAGACAATCAGATGATGGGTTTGTTCTTATGTGGCCGTTTTCAGCGCGTCTCATTTTGGCTCTACCTGTCTCAGCTGTATGCGCCCTGTGGCTCTGCATGGTGAAGGCCGTTAACAGCGTGTGTGCGCATCGAGATGCATGACCAGAGCTTGCTTCTCCTGTTTCTTTCACGCTGTTCTCACTTTGTTTGGATTCCCACTCGTTTCCTTTCTCACTTTTGTTCGCCCTTCCTGCTTACTCTCTCTCCTCCTCCCTATCCATTATTTGCCTCTGTGTCCCATCATGATTGCTTTTCTCTCTGTCTCTCTCTTTCTCTCTCTCTCACTATATATTGATGGTGTGACTGCTGTTTTAAAACCCCATTGATTGCTTTGTTATGAAGGTGCCCATGCCTCTTCCATTGTCCCTATTGGTACCTGCTGAGTACTACTACCACCAGCACCACCAACAGCACCTCTTCCACTCCTCCTACTCCTTCTACAACTCCCGCCCCGCTATGCCAAAGTGCGTCGATGGCACCCGAGTTAGGCCCAGAGTCTGCAACCCCGCGGCACTGAGCAGAACCCGCCGGCTTGGCCCTGCAGTGGCGAGCTGAGCCAGCAGGAAGCGGAGCTCGCATCAGAGCTGTGCCGAGCAGCAGCAGCCATGGTTACTGCAGTTGTCATAGCAACGTGGCTGCAGGGGTTGGAATCCTGCTGAGCTGAATAAAGCTGGACTGTACTGCACCATGTGGGGTTGATTCCCCACCACCATCTTGAGGAGAATCAAAGACTCAAGGTGTCATCCTGAGGCAGAGGAAAGAAAGAGAGCTTCAGCTCCAGCTCGGATTCGACTCTCATGGTCCCACACCGCCCTCTGCTTGTGTGGTGGAGAATTGACTTTGGACTGAGAATTGATGCAATACGTCACAATTCACCCAGAGGATTATTTCTGGGTAGAAACATTCAAACGCGACTCCAAGAAGAACCGCTGCCGAAAAATACTTCCAGCCACAAAGTGTTGGATTTTTAATTTTTTTTTTACTTTTTGATGGACATTTTCTTGTGGATTTTACAATTGCGAGGCTCCTGCTTTGAAAACATGTCGATGCCTGGACACGTCACTGCAACAGTAACTGTTATCTACCTTTCGACTGCGTGGGGGGAGGGGAGTGTGACAAACTTTTGACTCTGAAAGGACACGCCATGCGTCACACCCGACACTTTGATTTCCCGTGGACGCACAGAGAATCGGATCCGTCAGAGTTCACCTGCAGAACTGAACACGTTATGCCTCTTTAAGCCAGATCCACTCCGCAAGTAAACCCAACATGGAGTCTGTGATGCTCTGCCGCTGAATTGCAACAGCTTTTGTCCAGCTACTGCTACTCCCAACAAAGTGTCCTCATCCTCTATGTGTGGTCTGATCCCAGAGGCGTCCCAGAGACACTGGGACTATGACATGTTTTCTTTTGTTTTTTTTGTTTTTTTACTACTTGCCTGGATTGTTGTTTTCTAAAGACTGCATTATTTCACTGATTGAAAGACAGTAGCCTGCTGTGAAAAATCAACACTCAACCTGCTGTTGGATGTGGGGGAAAGAACTGGAGCGACTCGGTCGACAAATAAAAACATCGTCATCTTTGCTGCTGCTTCATCTCAAACCTCTTTGGGACAGTTTCAAGGACTCTTGACTATTTTTGCCCACCGCCCCCTCCTTACCCATCAGAGGTACATCACACCTCAGAGACACTACCTCCACCCCCGCCCCGCCTCCATCACCATCTACCAGGCAACACTATGAAGCCTGAGGTTCCTAAAAGACTGAAACGTGACTGTGAGCGGCAGTAAGCCCAGAGCAAGTCTTCCCCCGCCCTGTCCGAGTCCGATCCAGTGATCAGTTCCCGCCTGCCGGTTAATCTGCACACTGAAAGCGAGCCCTGCACTCACTGCTCTGCCTTCTCTGATTGGATCCTTGTTTCCTAGACACAGTGCACACTGTGGTGCGGTTGGGCCCATAGTCAAGCCAGTAAGGAATCAGGTCTTAAATGGTACCAGGAAATGACTTGTCAGTATTCCTCTTATTTAAAAATGTCTACAAGTGATTATATAGTCACTTTCTTCTTGACCTTAAATTTTTCCTGTTAAGATCTGAGTTTTGTTGTAATGCAGTTAGCTCTTTAAGATCCGCCAGTTTATTGAAAAGTTGTTCTAAATTTGGGAGTTCTCGTTTTTAAGCACATCGACTGTGAAGCTAAAGCGGTGCTGTGTTATTAAGAGGGGGGGGGGGTTATCTGCATTAATAATGTTTAAAAATATACATACATTTTGTTCAACACTTATTTAGTTGCACCATCACTGTTAAATTCTGAGCATAGAAACAGACTTACAGTAACTTTTACTACATTTCTTGTAAATTTATATATATATACATATACATATATATATAAATGACCAGATACTTTATCTATAGCATATTTTGAAATGCTGATTTTTGCAGTTTCTTTATTAGCATCAGTCTTCCACATACACATTGCAGCAATAGGTGGATGACTCTGATGTGTCAGTGTGGATCAGCGAGCCCTTAAAGTGGCACAGTTAAAGTCTGCAGGTCTCAGTTACTCTAACTCACCTTTCCCCACCCCTCCTCCACTTTTCCTCTTCACCTCCTCTGTGTTGTTGCCCGTTTGGGTCTGGACTCTGGATTCTCATCTCGCCCCACACCCCTGGGGTCTCTGTATGCTCTTTCTGTCTCCCTGTCTTTCCAGAGCACCACTCCTAAGGCTTTTGCTGCTCGCAAGATCTCCCTGTCCAGTAAGTATTGCCGTTACACCTTTATCATCTCCCACAGCATCGGTTACAGTGAAAAGAAACGCCAAGTGAGATATTTGTCACTTTTTTATTTTTTTATTTTTTTTATTTTTTGCGGCAGCGTTCTTTGTAGGTAGGCTGAGTCTGTTGCTTGTTGTCCACCAGTTTGGATTGCAACATTTGTGAAAACTTCAAATGTAGTTTAATGACTCGATTTCAAAACGAGTTCTTCATGTTTCTGTTGTCGAAGCCACAGCTCTGTTCCTGAAAAACATCAGTTTTTTTCTGCTGAAACGGAGGAAAGAACTGCTTTGGTCAGGACCCAGAGGCGCGCGCAGGGGAACGGCAGCCAATTAAAACATTGTAGTGTCACGTTTTAAAAATTCAGGGTTTAGTTTTTGAGTTTGGTACCATCCTTTCTGTTTTTAGTCACCGTAAAGTGGCACTTTATTTCTAAGTTTGACCGCCCTGCGATGTGTAGTCCATGAAGGCTTTTATGTTTTTCCTCTTTATGATGCAACTTTTGACAGATGAGAGACGTATAGTCCAGAAATACAGTATCTAAAGCAAGTAGTTTTCACAATTAGGAAAGATTTCTCAATCTCCCTTTGACTTGTTTACCAAAGTTAACACAGTCTGATTGCTGTAAAATTGTAAACTTTGGCATTCAGATATTTTTTTATGTGTTAATTCACTCAGTTTGAATCAATGAGTCATTCAGTCAAAACAAAACACAAGTGCCAAACACACTCCAATGAGACCTTTAGTTAGTAGAAAGGTACGGTTTATTTCTTCTCCAGGAGAAAATATCCCTGTGGAAATGACCCAAATAGTATTTAAAGCAACGGACAAAGAGGAGCCAATGAAAATCTTTGAAGTATGCCACTTGAAAAAAAAAACATTGTAGCAAAGCTGTGTTCTTTGGAAAGCTGAAAAGGAAATAGTAAATGGTCTGAAACAGCATGGTGTCTGCTGGACAAGTTTTTTTTAATCTTAAGAATGTCTGTTTTTTTATGTATAAATTTGACCCAAATCAACCAGGGAAAGTACAAAAGGCTGTTGCTCTAAACCTAAAGTAACATGCTGAACGCCTGTTTACAGGATATCATTTATAAATTGTAGCGCAGGAGAATTTAGCGGTCTGAGCTATGCTGCTCGCTCTCCTGAGGAACAGCAGAGGCAAAGGGGAGGATGGAGAAAACTGACTCTGAAAGGAGTTTGGCGATGTACGCTCCTTAGTTTTTTAACTAGGCCTTTAACAAATGGCAACTACTTGTTACTGTCAGACAGATTTCTGAATGAAGCGACATCCAAAAGTGCCCAAAAGACAGTGACGTTGTGTATACTATGGTTTTTTTATAAGCTTTAATTGAACATCTTCATCCAACTGCAGATTTTAAACTGACATTCACAAACTCTTACACCTAAAGTAACATGCTGGATGCTTTAATCCACCATGTTAATATATTTCAACTGGATTATAAGGGATTATCCAACAAACCTCAGACTTTTGATGCAGTCTATTTGGATACTTTACATTTACGTGACATCACACATTTGGAAGAACTGTAGCTGCTAACGCAAAGTACAGCCAGTATTTCTATAATTAATATACATTTTTAAATAACTGGTATGCAGTTAATAAAATAACTTTTCCTAATTATTCATACTCATTCTTCACAAGTTGCTGCTAATATTGCCTGAACTATTTGGGTCAAAAGGAATCCCTTTCTCCTTTTAGACGGTGGGCCTGCAGTAACTTGTCTGTTGGGTTTCCGTCCCCTGCAGAGCGAGCCACCGATGTTTCACGGTGATAAAGTGTCTCTTTCTAACACCTGCAGGCAGCAAGGTGTCTCCGGCCAGCACAGATGGAGGAACGGGAGAGCCCGAAACAGGAAGCGCCGCGGGGAGGAAGAGGCGGTGGGGCTCCAGCACAGCAGTCACGGTTAAGAAGCCATCGATCAGCATTACCACAGACTCCCTGAAGGTACGGACGGCTCACAGGGAGACGAGCTCACAGCAGAGTGGAAAACGAGCTGAAATGTGTGAAACTCTGTTTAGTGAGTGGAGCATTTGGAATACAATAAGCTGTTACACATGCTGGAAATTGGTTTTTCTTTCTTATTTAACCAGCTTTAAGTTTGTGTTCGTGAAAATAAATCCATACGTAGAATATCTTTACGCAAACTTTATTCGCTTGTTGCTTTTTTTTTTAACTTTATTTTAGTCATTAGATTGTATAGAAACAAATTTGCAATTATTTCAGAAAGAGTTGAACTTTTCCTGGTTCTCTCCTCCAGTCTTTGATTCCAGACATCAAGGTGAATCAGGAAGCAGTGGTGGACCTTCACCCCGAGGAGATTCAGATGTCTGGAGACGAGGAGAACTCCGACGCCGGTCGGAGCGACCCAGACAAAGGTCTCAAGATCCGACGCACCGTCACGCAGGTCAGGCGGGGGAGGGCATCCTGATGCTGCCTTCTTTTTTTTTTTTATATATTGTTTTTCTGTAAAAGTCTTTCTGTCTTGATTCTGATGACTCCTTTACTCCCTCTCAGGTTGTTCCCAGTGAAAGCCAGGAAAACGGCCAGACTAACGTAGAAGAGGAAATGGAGAAAACAGAGGAGGAAAAACAACACAAGGCTTCCAGAGACACAAAGAAGAGCAGTCTCTCTGATGAACCAACCGAACCACAGATGTCTGTCAAACTGGAAGGAGAGCCAAAGAAAGGTGAAGTTGGGTCACTTTTTGAACAATTAAATATTTTTACATTTCACAGGTTTTTTAAATTCTGATTTGATTTAAAATGTACCTTTATTCTTCTTCTAGTTTAGTTTATTGTTTCAGTAACAATATGGTTCTTTCAGACTAACTACTTGTCTGTACTTCCATCTTTTTAACATTTATTTGTTTATTTGTACATCCATCCGTCCATTTGTTCATCTTTCCATCTATGCACTCTGGTTTTTTGTGGGTTTTTAGATTTGAAGCCTCATCATTGCAGAAAATCTGCCACAAATTCCTTTTTAAAATTGTTGTATGTACAAAAAAAAAAAAAAAAAAAAAAAAAAAATGACTGGGAGCTGCGGAGGAAATTTGATTCTGGGAAAACTCTGGGATTTTCACATGGGAAGAAGTCTCTGCTGCAGTTTCCCATAATCACCATGAGAAATGCTCTGACCACGTCAAAGAATTAAATGCCTCAGTCTTGAGAAAAGATTCAGCGAACTGAAGCGATCCCGTGCAGCTCTAACCCACCTCCTTCTGCCTGCTTTGACGGTTCTGCTTCTCCATCCCTCCTCCAGTGACTCCCAGCGACAGTCTGGTGCGGCGCTCCATCAGTCAGCAGAAGTCTGGCGTCTCCGTCACCATCGACGACCCCGTTCGCGCAGCCAGGCAGCCGTCACCGCCTCGGGGGAAAGTTTCTAACATCATCCATGTTATAAACCTGGTGAGTCAGTTACTCTGGAGATGAACTACAAAAAGATTTCTTTTAGAAAATAGAAAAGAAGCTACAGTAAATTTTTTTTAAAATTTGCTCAGCTTGCATCAGAGAAACCCTCCCCCACATTTTTCACGAATGAGGTGAATGAGGCTGCTGCCAGTGTTGGCACCGCATCATCGGCTAGAGCCGTAATTACAGTCAGGAACAATTACCCAGGTGTTCCAGCTGCAGTCAGGTGGAATCTCCAGCGGAGCGGCGCAGGGCATGTCTAACCAGACGATGACAAGACGAGACATTACACATTTAGTCAGTACATTTTTTCAGCCTTGTGTCATAGCGGCACGACTTGAGGGCACACAGAGGCAAAACTCTGTAGATTAGGCTGGCTAATTTCAGCACAGATGGACTCATTGCTATGTTTATTATTTACCCTCAAGATACTAAATGGGAATTAAAGAGTATATATTTTCGTTTTTTGTTCTTGCCACTAATGGTGACTTTTCACCAGAGGGTGGCACTAAAACTACAATACAAATCCTGCTGAGCAACAGGAGCACATGAGCGAGCAAGGGGAGAAATAAAGAAGAGATGCTGAGATGATAAAACTCCAGTTGACAGTTTTGTATGTTGTTTTTTGCAAAGATCTGTAGATTTCAGTTTGTAGGCTTATTTTAAAAGACAAATGTATTGCCTCCAAAAATGAAATGAAGCATCTGCAGTAAGTTGTAATTATCACAAATTACATGATTTCAGCTCTTTGACTCTGTTGCGTTGGCGCAGGGATCATTTACCCGTCCGAGATTCGACGTCCACCATTTTGTTTTTGAATTGGCCAGCACCACCAATCAGCTCGTTATAAATAAACAAATTTCTCCTGCACACATTCCACCGTTTTACCAGAGAACGACTCTGATTCTGACCTGGCTTTTCATGGTAGGTCCGACCGTTCACCCTGCTCCAACTCAAAGAGCTGCTGAACCGAACGGGGAGCGTGGTGGAGGAAGGCTTCTGGATCGACAAGATCAAGTCTCACTGCTACGTCACGGTAAGGACAAGCTGCTCAGTGCTGGGCGTAGATTCACTACACTGAACACGGACATTTTTATTAATCAAACCTGCTTAGTTAATAAAAATGCTCTCGAATTATTCTAATTTGTTGTCCTCCTTTTATTAGTTCAACTTAAAAAGTTGACATATGTTGAAGCAGCAGTTGTAGATTTTTGACTACTTGCTTTTCTCTTATTTTTTTTTTATTATTTTTTTAAAGAAAATTAATTCACTTTAATAATTTATTGGTATGGAGGCACGAGCTGATATAAGATCCACACTGTATGAGAACTTTGAGTAAAAATACAAAAAGATGCCACAAAATGAAAGTAAACTGAAACAGAAAGTTGTTGCTGTTGGGTGAAATAATGGGAATAATGTTTATTTTTATTTACTATTTAATAAATGGCAACTAGATTTCCATTTTTAGGCTAATTTAGCCTAAAATGGTGAGCAGCTCAGAGGTTGTGATGTTTGCGCCTCTAGGCTGACTGGAGACCAGATGAACCATCATTGTCTGGACTTTGATGTTTTTTTTAAACGGTGTTAACGATGATGGATCGGGCTTCCTTCAAAAATATGTCAGGACACCAACAGGTGGGGGAGGGGCAGCACTGTTACTGTTTGCTCCGTGAAGCGGTGAAAAGCCTTACGGAGGTGGCCCTACTTTAAAGGATTCTCAGCCTTAGAGAGGTTTAGCTGATAATTATGTTGTTTTGAAACGTTCATAAGTCGGTGTGCCGTGACATCATCGACCGACTCATTACTACTAATAAGACTAATGTCTTAATTGAAGCTTTTACATTACTTTCCTACATCTTCCTCTAATAAAACCAGTATTTTCACAAGGACGTCTCGTTCATCCTTTGATGTTGATTTATGTTTTTTGAGATGTGGTTACACTTTCAAACTAATGCTTGATTACTTTCATCAGTTATTCTGACGGATTAATCAGATTAAAAAATTGGCACATTATACAAATTTGTCATTTTGCCTCCTAAGGTTTTTTTTTTTTTTTTTATCGATTACTAAACTAGTTGACGGTTTAGATAATAGATTAATCACGATTAATTTGATGAATTGCTTTTGTCCCGTTCTGTTCCGGCAGTACACGACGATGGAGGAAGCAGTCGCCACCAGGACGGCTCTTCACGGAGTCAAATGGCCGCCTAGCAACCCCAAGGTGCTGGGTGTGGACTTCTGTGAGCAAGATGAGGTGAAGGCTGAAGTTTGCCTCTGGTTTCTCTTGTCTAGATGTTTTGTTTGGAACTGTTTTTCTCATCAGGTTGTTCATGTCCATTTCATATCGCCTCAACAGCTGGATTATCACAAAGGCATCCGGAAGCCGGAGAAAGAGCAGGATCACGCTGCCCCGGCTGCCCCTCCTCAGCCCCGACTGCCCCCTCTGATGCCTGTGCGCGACAGGGACAAAGAGCAGGACAGGGACAGGGACCGAGACCGCGAGCGGGGGGACAGGGAGCGGGACAGGGACAGAGGCGTGCGGGACCTGCTGGCAGAGCGACAGAGGGAGATGGAGCGGCGGGAGCGGGCGCGAGGAGAGCGGGAATGGGACCGGGACAAGGTGCGGGAATTTGCGAGACCCGGAGAGGAGGGACGGCGATCGCGATCCAGAGAGAGGGAGCGCAGGAGGAGGGAGCGAGCCAAGAGTAAAGAAAAGAAGACCGACAAGAAGGGTAAGGAACGTCACGGGATCAAACAGAAATATAAAGTGAAAACAACAGATGGGTGTACACATCTCATTTGCTAATGTTTTACAAAGACGCAAAGCTTCGCAGAAGTATTCCTCGCCATCTATTGTTGGCCAAGAGGAAACAAACTGAATGTCCAAGCAGCCTGGAAACGTCTTCAATTCATGGATGTAAAATTGAGGCCTTAAAATGTCTTCCATTGATTTTGGGAAAAGAATTGGCCTTAAATATGCTAGTTAGCAAGGATACAGCCATCTCTCTGTTTTTTACATCTGTGATGGTGAGTGGAAATGCGTCGCCAGTGCTGGACGATGATCCATGTCTGTTTCCTCTCTGACAGAGAAAGGTGATGAGCCTCCTGCTAAACTGCTAGATGACTTGTTCCTCAAGACCAAAGCAGCTCCCTGTATATACTGGCTCCCCCTCACTGAGGAGCAGGTCGGTCTCTCTTTACTTTAAGACTCTTTTTGTCTTCTGTTTCATGATGTGTGGCTGACTGACTGAAACTGATGTATAAACTCAGGCGAACCAGAGGCTTTCAGACCGTGTGGAACGGCAGAAGGAGCGCGAGCGAAAGCGCAAGGAGCTGGAGGAGGAGGACAAGAAACGTGACGAGGAGAAAAAAGAGAGGCTCAAGGGCCGGGAGAAGGATGGCGGAGGTGGAGGCAGCGGCGGCGGCGGGGCCGCAGCGAGCAGCAGCGGGGTGCCTGGGAGAGGAGGCGATGCCGACAGGGAGCGGGGCCGAGACAGAGAGGGCGACAAGAGGAGGGACAGCAACCACCGATCCAGGCGACCCTCGCCGGGGCCAGCCGGCGCCCGGCGTTCCCGTAGCCGCAGCAACCCCCGGGACAGGCGCCGCTGAGGCGCTGGATGCTGTGGGGAACGATGAAGAGAGGGGCGGGGGAGGCAGAGGACGCAGCAGAAACAGCAAGTCCTGCAGTCCTCAGCCTCGCCACGCTGTAGAAGGCTCAACGTGACGCCGGTGTCTTCCACACACTCCCGTCGTTCCCCCCCCCCCCC
>NW_015112727.1:453714-481819 GCF_001443285.1 Poecilia latipinna
CCTCTTTATCGTTCAATTACAGAAAAGCATTTCTGATTTATAGGAAAGTGTCTGTTTGTCTTCGTCCCTCGAAGGGGTTTTCCTTCGACCAGTTCTTTTGTCTCCGTTTTGTCGATCCTCCGTCACTGAAGAGATGTATAGCGGAGGGCGGTTGTTTTCATGCTTCCCGCTTCGTTTTGCCGCGCTGAGGTTTTTGGGGACCGCCTGACTATTTTAGCTCTGTGGTCGCGCAGTTCCTTCCTCCTCGGAGCCCTGTAATAAAACCAGTCCAGAATAGATTCCCGACCGTGACCCGACATGTTTTCTAGCAGCCGTTTTACTGATCAGCACTGAGAGTCAAATATAAACATCTATGTAAATACCACAAAATTTACAAATGGCCCCTAGTCAAAGCGAAGGTTATTTTATTTTTGAATGGTGATTATTTTCTCAGATGGTTGTCAAGTTGGAGCAGGTGAGTCAGAGAAGAACTGGGCTCAATACTGAGACAAGCGAGACAGGAAAACGTGTTGCACCGAGCCGACGTAAAGGAAACGGATCTGTAAAGCCGACCCGCCTCACCCCTCATGCTTAAGAAAGCAGGAATACAAAGGTTTATCTTCCAATAGAGTAACATTTGCGGTTTTAATATTTTAAAAAATTTTTAGTTCCAGTTTGTTTTTTGTTTTTTTTCCTCCAAGTGCTGAATGTACCAAGAATTTAAGAAATGAATAAATTGGTTTACCACACCATCTGATGTTTTAGTTGCATCATTGCGAACGTGTCGGCCATTTTAAATGCTGGATTATTTATTCCTTCCGATAGCATATTCTCACTCGGTTATCTTTGAAGATTTTACTTTACATTCCAACATAACCTTGAGTCTTCCTCCATCCTCTTTTTAGTTATGCATTTAAGATCCTAGACTTTCTGATCAACCCAACAATGCTCTCAAGGACTTTTCAGAGCAGGCCCACAGCATCACAGATCCTCCCCCATACTTACCAGTTATTTTCTTTCCCATTGTCATCCAGCTTGGGATTTTTGTACAAACCCAGCTAGTTTTTGTTGAAAGATGTAATCTTGGTGTCGTCTGATCAAAGCAGTTTACTAAACTCCGCTAATTTGTTTGTGGTTGGAGGATCAGAAAAAAATTTTCTTCCCCGGCAAGCCTCCAAGGCAACTTTTAATGGTTGGATTAAGAGGATTTTTTTCCCTCTTTCTTCATCCTCCTGGCACGATAAATACCGGCTCTCAAACCTAGCAGCTGAGAAATGTCATAAATTCCTAGGAACCTAATTTATTGTCTTTTTCTTAACACCTCTCTGAAAGGTGCCACATTTACATGCATAGGGATTGCTGCAGATCAGAGGGATATTCCCTGTAAATTTAACATTTGCTTTTATTAAAATTGTGACCAATATCTGTAAGAGCACAATCTGAGCACAAATGGAAAAATACTTAACATACAGAAATGACAACATGGTTTCTCTTCAGCTTGCACAGATTCATGTAACAACTTACAGTAAAGTCAAAATTTAAGTGCAAAAGTTTGCTAGTCATAATGTATGTACACGACATAATTCAGTAAAATCCCTTTTTGTTCTTCTACAGCAAACAGTAGCAACACTGGGGTTAAAAAGCAGTAGTTTGTTCCCTTTTTTTTAATCTATAGTACAGTAATAGTACAAGATGTACAGCAGGCAGCACATGTGACGGACCAATCAGAGGACATGAAATGTGGCTAAATGAAATGTATCGACGTCAGCAGTTTCGTTTTAAAAGAAGATGCACAAGAATGACCGAGAACGCGTCAATCGATTCTTTAAGAAAAGGAAAATCCACAGCTGCACGGCGTGATCAGTGTGTGTTGTGTGGGGGAACGCTGTGTGTGCCACACACTCTGCTCATGTGACAGGAGTGGCAGAGGAGATGAGAGTCCAGAGGGAAGCACTGCGAGCCGGGCTTATCGGAGAGCTGCTTGCCACACTCCTGGGAGACGGGAAGAAAAAAAGAAATACTCGGATAAGGACAGGAATGCACACAGGGGAAGGCAGCTCAGCCGTTTGACAATTACATAACAGAATTCCTGGAAAGGAGACCGTCAGCAGGAAACCTTTGTTGGCGGATATAACTCACCTCGCAGTGGTAGCACTCAAAGTGGTAGTCCTTGTTCATAGACACGACCCTGAGGATCTCCTCGCTGCCCTGGGAAACAAAACAAAGAGCTAAAATAACGTCTGGAACGCCTGCACTCGCTTCAGGGAAATCCTTCATGCATTTCATGTAGCCTGAACACAGATAACCTGCATGAACTTAAGAGTTTCATGTTCTATAGATTCAATTGATTCTGTTCCGTTAGTATTTCAAAAATGTAGAAACAGGAAAGATTGGCTTTGAATCATCAATAGAGAAGGAAATTCAATGGAAAGGTTTTGTTCTCCTGTTAAAAACAAAAAAACTTTCCAAAAGAAATGGACGGGTGTCGTTTGTGAGCATAAAGTTTTTCAGGTAAAATGATGTTCTCTTTCACAATTCACTTTTATTACATAAATTAATAGCTGCTCGCTTCCCTGAGTCAAAATAAGTAACAGGTCAATAGTTTCGTATGTATTTTTTTTTCTTCCATCCATTGTATGAGTGGAATATTAAGACAAAATATTGACTTGAGAAAAAGGATGATTTTGTTTGGATCCCATGTGATGCAACAATTGGTAATTCACCACTGGGGCGACTTGTAGGCTCGTCAGAGAGAGCTTTTAAATGCCTGGGCACTGTGCCGGTTTGTTGTGTGACTAAGCTGCTACCTTGTAACTCAGAATTTCATGCCAAATATTCCCCTTATAATTCATATTCCAAGTGGGAAGTTTACTTACAGCTGCTTTCTTAAATGCCCAAGTCTTCACTGAGCGAACACCAAGCACATCTGCTTTGTTCTCAGTTCATTTATTTCATGCTTTTTTTTTTCCCCTTCCTCCACATACTTCTCAGCTTGACACATAAAAATGACCATAACTACTGCGGGCTACAATCCTAAACACAACGGAGAAAACAAAAGCTGCAAAAACGATGCCCTTTATGACGATATCCAGTTTACGTCAGATAAAGGATTACTCATTAAAACAGATAAGAGGCTACTCACTTCAGTCGGTAAGATGGGTTGCAAACAGGCAGCGCACTTTGGAGCAAAAGTCCTGCAGATGTGACCGGAGAAAGTTTATTTGCTGTGGAAACGTCTGCCAAACATTAAACTCAATATGCATCTCTCATGTGAAAAAACTAGAAAAATATACATTATGGAAATGCAAAAAAAAAAAAAAAACTCAACGGTCAACGTATAGCACGACTTAGAAGGTTTCGCGCTCTCAATTTTTCCAAATCCAAAAGGAGAAAGTAACTCAGTAATCCGTGGATCCTCACTTGTTGTAGTCCGCCACGCAGTAGATGTTGCTGTGCTGGTCCACAGTGAAGGGAACCCCGTCCAGAGCCTTGGAGCACACCACGCAGCGGAAACAGCCGGGGTGGTAGGAGTTCCCAACGGCCTGCAGGATCTGGACACACACGTTAAAAAAATTTTTTAGATTTTACGCAAAACCGTAGAACAGAGCTATCTTTTATCATCCCTCAGTGGGAAAACTGTAGAATATTTGTCCAATTATTTGTTCCTTTTTTTTTTTACCTTTTCGTATTGTGTTTAGATCCATTTCACTGATCATTCTCTTAGCAACCTTTATTAGAACACAAGCACAGCCTAGATGCACAAGAAGAAAACGTGCTAACGGCTTCCTACTGCGCAAGACGACGATGTACAAATTCTTGCAGGGTTAATGAGCTGCAACTCTGGAAAAGGTCACATATGGCTGATGCATACAAGGAGGGTCAGCTTTAAAACAGACAAACACAGCTAACAAGATATCTAGATAACTAGTTGGATAAAAACATAGGATGGCAAAAAGGAACTGTGGCAGGAATAAAAGAAGGAAGTGTAGATAAAGTCAGCGCATAAGAGACAGAGAACGTAAAGAAATACTTTTTTTTATTTTTATTTTTTGCAGACTGTAAGCTAAAATGTCCAGATCGAGGAAAGTTGCTCTCTAGATAAACATCTCCAGCTCTCCTCACACTTCACCCCTCAAGCTCCCCATGTGAAGTTCGGTTCCCGTGGCTCACAGGCCGCCTTCTATTAATAAGCACGACGTGGTTCATATAAGTTTAAAAAAAAAAAGTCTGCAGATAATCACTGCACAGCCTTAAGTCTATTTACCAAAAAGCCAAGGCAAACATTCCAGGCCAAATCTTATCGTGGGAAACCAAAGAAGTGGCAACAGAGAGACGTCAGCGCATTTCTCCGTCCCCAGGAGAACGGCTTCAAAGGGAATTGTGGGAAACGTGGGGATGTGTAAAGTCATCGTGGGGGGGGGGAGGAAAAAAAAAAAAAAAAAACGTTACCCAACGCAAGATTGGTGGAGCTTGAATGGGATTTTCTTTAAATCTGACATAATCGTCCCTGGGTGTGAGCGTGGAAACGTCTCACCTGCTCCAGAATGAGGTGACCACACACGCTACACTTCTCAGCAGCTGCCTGGAATCCCGAAAACTGTAATTAAAAAAAAAAAAAAGAGAGATTAGAGTTCATCCCGACTCCGAAGGTGTCAAAACACATCTCGACCTCGGCTCTCACCATGTAATCCTCTTTACAGTACACAGAGCCGTTGACATTGTAGAAGTCCTTGTTTCTCAGGGTGCGACCTGCAGAGGGGTCACATTTTTTTCATTTTTTTTTTTTTTAAAAAGAGAGAGGGAGGTAGAGGGGGGGAGTTTTTAACAAAGGGCACGGCGCCGACTCTGCAGGAGACGAGACTCACCACAGGAGACGCAGGTGAAGCAGCGAGTGTGATAGAGGTGATCCAGAGCCTGGCAGGCGTTATCCGCCCCGTACACGCCTTTCCCACACTTCACACAGGTACCTACGGTGGGTTGAGGGGAGAAAACACACACACACACACACACACACACACACACACACACACACACACAAACAGGCGTTTAGTGGCGGCTCCTGTTTACGACAGCATTCCAGGAGGATGTGTCCTGAAATCCAGCTCCACACACACACACACACCGTCAACACTTGTAAATCCTCTGGTTCGCACCACCTAGGGGATTTTCGCGCGGCTGAAGCCCGGCTCCCCATGCCAGGCTGTTTGCTCATCCACTCATGTGTCTGTTATTAAAGGGGAAACTCCGCCGGATCCCGCTCTCGGAATAGAGCGCTCTTTCTTCCAGGAGTTTGGAGCTTAAGACGGGCCCTTTGAGTTGTATTCAAACCCCCACATTTAGAGCAATTTGGGATGTTTATAATGACAGGGCTTCTTCGATTCGCTCCAGGAGCCAGAAAGTGACTAAAACTTGTTCATTTTTTTTCACAAATCCAGATCAGGTTTTCTCCCACAAGTGAAGAGGTGTGGGGGGCGGGGGGTTGCAGCCGATGCCCCCGTTAGACGACGGGGAAAATTATTCGAGAACCAGATTTAGTGTCTACAGGATCTACGTTAACCTGTACAGTGATGTTACCAAGCAACAAAACAAGCCTCTTTTCTAAAGTTTGACCCTTAAAACTGGACTCAAATGAGGAAAGTTTAAGCCCACACGAGACGAGGATTGTTCTCTCATTCTACACGGCAAAACCTCAAAAACTCAAAGTATTTTTGGTCTAGTTTCTTGTTCAAATGTCAGAGCACACTTGAAATAAGACAAAACTAACTTAAAAGTAACTTTTCAGCAAGATGTAGGAGCTTAAGTCAATAAATTCTTAATACTGATGAAAAAGTCTAGGTTAAGTTTAGACTTAAGACAAGCTCCACTTTCCAAGTTACTTTAAAGTTAGTCTTATTTCAAGTGTACTAAGATATTTAAACCAGAAACTAAACCAAAAATACTTCAGATTTTGTGTTTTTACAGCGTACAATGACGAGACGGCAGTGGCACCATGATGCTGAGGGCTTGTTTCACCGCTGTGAATTCTTTAACCTGTGGGCTGAAATGTGGATAAAACTGGAGCTTAAAAGTATTGGTCCCCAACACATCAGAGCCGTTTCTGTAACGATTAAACTGAAGCCTTCATCAATTACCCCACGCAACAAAAACAAAAAAAAAAAAAAAAAAGAATCATCGACTGTTCTCGGTCAGAATGACCAAAACGTCGGTTTCCTCCTGTCGGAAGCGGCGCTGCGTCTTACGGCAGCGTGTAAAGCGTGAAGCGGAGGCCGCCGGTGGTCCGACAGTCACTCCTTCCTGTGATCTATTTACGGGTGGCACTGAGCGCTTTTTCCTCCTGCCTCTCATGTGGTTGAGGGAGTGCCACACAAATCAAGAATTCCTCCTCACTGCTGCTGCTGCTGCTGCTTTGGGCTTCACACCGCCTCTTTGATGTCTCAGAGAAAACTCAAGTCTGTGCCAAAGCCAAAAAAAACAAAAAAAAAATCCCTAAAAGGTGGTAGCTGAAACTTTAAATATGCAGTGGGCAGGAAAACAACCGCATGAGGTGCAGAGGCTGGGGAAGGTATTTATGCTCCTTTTTGTCACGCTTAACGTATTTTACTGTGGTTTTAAAAAGTAAAGAATAACTGTATAGGGATGAAAAATGATACATTGTTTAAAAAAAAAAAAAGCTAAAATGTGGGGAGGTGAATTTATTTTTGTTGGCTCTAGTGGCCTTTTATTTGAAAGTAGTTTGACAGGAAGGAGGGTAATGAAACATTTGGCAAATGTTGCCAGGCCAGGAGTTGAACCTGCAACCACTGGCATGAAGACTAAGGCCTCAATATGTGGGTTGTGCTTTGCCCCTGCGCCACCACAGCACCCTGAAAACTTAGTTTTTAAGTCCTTTGTATTTTAATTCAACACAGCAAAAGTTTGAGCAGAAACTCTGGCCAGATTACAAAAAAGAAAAAAAAAATAATCAAATTTTTGGCCAAAATGTAAAATCTCATGTGAGGAGGAGGTCTGGCATTCTGAACACTGTCAAAACACGGTAGTGGCAGCATCATGCTTCGGGGATAATGTGAGGAAAACCAGCCAGAGTTTGCAAAAGACTCGAGACCCTAAACATATAGCCAGACAGAGTAGTCAACCTTTAGAGGGCCCTGGTCAAAGTCCGAAGAAGAAGAACAGTCAAAAAAAAACAACATTCTAGCTGGTAAAGACTTTTAGCTGTAATTACAACAAAATGGTTTGAGCTCAAATGGGGCGGAGTGAAAATGCACACCGCACTTTTCAGATGTTATTGACAATAACTATATATATGTGTAATTTTTTTTGTTTGTTTTTTTGCGCGACGCTACTTTGCGTTGATCCATCACCAAATCAAAAATGAAAACATGGTTGTGACGTAGTGGACCTAAAACACTCAGAGTGGGGGTGTGAATATATTTTGCAAGGCGCCGTGAGGAGGAAACGTGGGCGGATCAAACTGGACGCTTAAATTAGTTCTGCCTTTTTTCTGTTTCCACTTTCTGTTTCAGCTGAGGAGGGGAGTTTTCCCGCAGGTGTGTGTGTGTGTGTGTGTGTGTGTGAGAGAGCGTCTGTCTTCAGTGGCCCGGCGCAGCGCGGTGTTGTATGTCCCCTCTGGGCACACATACCTGAGCACACAAACAGGCTACAGCACCCCGCCCCTGCACACGCCAAGGCTGCGTTAAACACACACACACACACACACACACACACACACACTCTAACGCTGCATTGCTGTGGCCTAAAGTCACTCGAGGTAGGCGAAACACACCCTGCCACAGAAAAACACACACACACGCACACACACACACACACACACACACGCAGGGGAGGGCTGAGACTTAATCTTGTGTGACTCAGTAATGGCCAGAGCTGTCTTTATATGGAAGCATGTAATTTGTGTTACACAGGAATGTTTTGACACATAAAAGCTGTGAGGATTCGGCGCATTAGAAACGCAGACGCTGCGGTGAAATTTGCTACACCTGCCTCATCTTTAAAGTCACACAAAAGCTTGAAAAATCATTTATGTGCTACTTTAACTTTGTTTTTTTTTCCTCCTCCCCATTTTTTTTTAAACACACCTTTGACTTCATCTGCGTTTGCCTGGAGTCGCTTTCTGAAGCCCGATCGCTTCTTTTCTTTCCTTGAGCTCGATGCGCTCTGACCTTGCAAGTCTCTGCAGGTTTCTGCGGCAGCTTCCAGCGAGCCAATATGCTCCTTCAGCTATTAATCTGTCCATCTCTCCATGCAACCCCTTCATTTAGAGGGAAACCTGTGATCCGACACCAGACGGCGGTAATAACACGGCGAAGGCAGACGCTGGACGACCCAACACACGATTCTGGCAGCAGCGGCTAAAACTGGGGCTGCGGTTTGACTAGAGATGCACCGATTCCAGTTTTCCTGGCCGATGCAGACCGACAATTTTTTCTTTAAGGCTTGACTTCCCAACTTTCTTTTTTTTCTGAAGGAAGATGATAGAAGTTTTGAATGCACCAGGGAAAAAAAACAACCAAAAAAACAAAACAAAACACACAAACAAAAAAAAAAAAAGAAATCCGTTGGAAAAACTAGATTTTCTAAGTGTGTGATGATGATTGATGCACTTAAAAGGACAAACAAATGCGGTAGTTTGTAGTTCTGACCCATCAATAAAGTGAGAAACAATAACTACAGTATTAGTAAATAAAAACCATCATCTTCCTGTTTCTGACCAGAGATGCTGATTGGTGCGTCTCTAGATCCGACCGTGTGTTACCAGTATGGATGCACCGATATAAACATTTGGGCCGATATCTGATATTAAAATTACTCTTATCGCCAATAACTGACATACATTTTATTTTTCTACCTTTTCGATGCCTTGGGGGGGAAAAATACAACTGATTTTACCACTGCTTCAGATAATCTACCCACAATCCTTTGCTGCATCGCTATCACATGACCATACAAATCCCACAAGACTAACTCTCTCGTCTCTCCTTCCAGAGACAAGCAGCAATAAGAGTAATATCAGCTCATTTTATTTATCGGCCTGATACCAATATGTTAAAAGAATTAAGAATATCAGCGGATACCGATGTTAGTGCCGATATATCGACCATCTCCAGTTAACAATACTGACATATCATCATGTCTCTTCCTACTAAGTACCTCAAAACTTTAGCTGAAAAATTTTCTCACCAAAGAACTCCTGCCGGTTCTCCGCCGTCTCTCTTCCAGCTGCCCCGGAGTCTTCCTGAGGTCGGACCGGCCCGGTGGCTGACGCCGTCCCTGGTGAGGGTAGAGGCTGATCCTTCAGCCTCAGGCCCTCCAGCAGCCCCCCGCCTTCTCGGGCAGCATCCCTCAAGAGAAGCCGGGTCAGCTCCTCCTGGTAGCGGGTTCCGGGCAGGTCCGAGTACCGGGCCGCCTCTTTCCCTCTCGCCGCCTGCTTGTCCTCCCACCACTCGGGGCCTCCCTGGTAGCAGGCCGCCGCCGGGCTTCCCACCGCCGGTGGGTAGGAGTGGCGGCTGTCATACGGCCCCGGGCGGCCCCCTGTCTCCAGGTACTGAGTCCAGGCCTCTGCGGCGGTGACCCCGGCTCGGCCTGGAGGCCCGTACCCCGCCGCAGACCCTCCAGCCTGCATGGGCTGCTGCTGGACGGAAACAGAGTAGCGGGAGTCGTAGCCCAAGCTGATGCCGCTGGTTCTGTTGCTGCTGCAGCGGCTCCCTATGGGGCTGCCCCCGCCTCCGCCGCTGGCCGTGCTGGAGGCAAAGCTGGACCTGGGGCTGACCAGCACCGACTCTTGCAGGCTGAACGACGAACACGGGCTCAGGGTGGGACCGGGTGGGTAAAACAAACCCACGCTGCCCCCTCCAGGTATATCAGAGGGGCGATGGGGCGGATGGGACAGGGAAGCGGGTCTGGGGTTGTCCCACACTTCACCCCCGGTGCTGAGGCGCTTGTACAGCAGGGCCTCTTGCAGGGAGAAGCGCTTGTGCCTCTCGGGTTCAGAGTTGTAGCCCTGCTCGGCCAGCCCCCCTCTGGGAGCCGACCCGTATCCCGGAGCAGGGTACGGCGGCGGGATGGAGTGGGGCGGCGGCTGGGACAGGAGCTGCTGCCGCCTGACTAGCTGCTGGAGCTCCAGCGAGTAGCGCCGCTGGTTCAGAGAGGCCTTGGAGCCCAGCGCCCCCACGGGGTCAGCGTCAGGGGTCAGGCCCAGGTGGGCCTCCACTCCGTCCGTCAGGTAGCAGGAGGCTCGCTGCTGGGAGGAGGGCCGCCTCAATTGTGCCAAGGTGGAGGGATGCAGCGGCTGCTCCCCATCGGCGCCCAGCGTGGAGGACGACGGTGTCGCCGGGACTCCCGCGTCGCCGGCGGTGGAGAACTGGGCGGGCCTGGAGGGCGAGGCGGCCGCGGAGCCGGGAGCAGACGCTCCGGAGATGTTGGCGTTGCTGTTGTTGGAGTTGCTGGTGGAGTCGTGTTTCTTCTTGGAGCTGTTGAACTTCACACTGCCCGCGTCGGTGAGCTTCAGCTTCCCCAGCAGCTTGCTTATAGGCCGGTCCATGATGGGAGCCTCCAGAGTTACAGTGTCTTCCTTTATGCTACAGAGCAATAACTCAGATACAGTGTGAGGGAGATGTACAGCAGAACAAAAGATGCTCTAACACGGCTACACTTGAAATGATTTGAATCAAACTCTAAAAAGATGTTTTAAAAAAAACAAAAACAAAAAAAAAGAGAGAGAAATATTCTTGAAATTACAAGGACAACTTCTATACACGCAATAAATACAAAGCAGATAAATAAAATATATATATATATTCTTAAGACATTTCAAGAGTTTAACATGATTCAACTCCACGTGTGGAAAAACCCACAGACACAGGTAGGCTCCGTGGACATAAAACACAAAGAATTCAAGCCAGTCCAGCCAGGAAATAAGACAAACATGGACACTTCGTCGTGACCTATGGAGGGCTTCCTTTGTCGACCCTCCACATCTGCAAGACTTCACCTCTCTGAAATCCACTCCACCAAAGTCTTCTCAGTGTCCAGTTTCTTTCTCTTCTCTTTGAAAACACAAAGCGGAGAGGTTCAGCAGGATGCGGACCGTCGCCTCTTCATGTGGGTCCAGTGTAGACGAGAAAATAAACCCGTTTGTGCTCAGATAGTCGACTCAGCCGACGTCTGCCGTTCATCTCATGTGCTCACAGTAAGATTATACTGGCTTTAAAGAGAGGGGAACAGAAAAGATACACACGGGACACTGGCTGGACTCCGTCCGTACGTCCATCCGCTCGGCTCGGCTGCTTTTATCATTCCCGATTCAAAGGGAGAAGAAGAAAAGAATCCGGCTCGGGGACTCGGTGTTAGTAGCAGAGAAGTTTGGGCAAAGAAACGGGAATGATTTGAACCGGCGCTCCGTTACTCCTAGTCTCCCAGCAGACCGGTGCTGAGCTAAAACGAGTCGGTCCAGATAAATAAAATCCCTCCCCGTGAGCACCGCACAGTCCAACAACTTTGTCTCTTTCTTTCCCCTCAAATAATAACTTACCTCCCCCTCCTTTTTTTCACTTAGTTTTTGCTAGCCGTAACACAGAGAGGTATTTCCGGTTAGAGCTTTTCAAAGTAGACATCCTTTGAACAGCACTTAGCTTGAAACACTTAAAAGCGCGGGAAAACGAGTTAGACTCGATTTAACTTCGCATGTAAAAGAGTGTCAAATTATTATTACACCAAAAATACAGATAATATCTCAGGTCCTATTTTTTTGTTTCAACTTTTTCCGAGTGTAGTTGATTTTATTTTGAAGGAATGATCTCAAAATGCCGTTATGCTGCTTTGTGCAAATTGACGCGCATTGTTCTTTTATCAGCGGCGGCTTTTTGCCTCCCCCCCACCCCCAGCACGCCGGAACACCTTTTTACGGAGCCCAACAAGTGCCAGGATGAAATAAAAACACAGAGAAGAGAAAATATGCCAAGTCACTTCATATTGTGAACAGGAAGTTAAAAACATGCTCCAATGGCTCTCATTGTTTTAATAATATTCTCCATGTCAGTAAATATTTACGTGTTTTACCACAATGATGAGCTGAAGTTTGTTTTCAATTTTAAACAGGTCACTTAAGAGTTAAATATGATTTTTGTTTTGCACGTGGTGTTGTGATATCTTCTACTTTATCATTTGTAGAAGATATGGTAATAGGTAATACCATAGCTATTACACATCTGTGTGTTGAGTTTACAGAAGTAAGGGGTCGCCCCAAGATAATTTGTTTCTATCTTTGTTTGCACAGTGGCACTTATTAGGCTCCACATACCCACAACTTTAAATTCGTGCTTGATCAGTCACTCCCAAAACTTTCTAGAGAATGTGGACAAGTAAAGCTGATTGAGTTATTAATTTAGCATATAAAATAAAGTAATTCTTCTAGTCTGTGCCATTTTAAATTAACTTCACTGGTCCATGTCTAGCCCCTGATGAAGAAGGTCTAAAGAAGTTTAGCATACATGCCGTAGCCTTTAAAGTCAATATGATGAGCTGTTCATTTTTTAAATTATATATAAACTGTCTCTAACTTCTGTTTGGTGTAGCTGAGCTACAAATTTCTGGCAAAGTTTGGAATAGAGAGAAAAGTGAAAATCTGTGCTAAAAATAAAGGAATCACCATTAGCTTAAGGTGGGAAGAAAAAGAAACCATTGCATTTTTCAAACTGGCATTTAATTTGATAGAAAATGATTTTCTTTTGAACTGATTCATCTTTGTAAACACCCTGAGAATAGGTTTACTAGTTGCATGTTCATCTTTCTTTATCTTGGCTTTGCATTTGGAAAACAAGCAGTCATTTCGAGAGCTCATTGCTTCACGGTTAATGCTATGATTGTGATTCATCTCAGGATATGTGGCCTATTGACTCATTTCAAAGTGCAAAATAACTACCAAGCCAGACCACCATAAAAAACATTTGGGCTTTGTTTACCTCATGGAACTATTTTCTGCTGTCTTGGTTGTGGGTTCAGCGATTAACTGTAATATAATAAACTTATGTTTTAAACAAATAGATCCCTTGCTTTGACATTCGTTGGTTTTCTCTAAACATTTCTACTTGAAGGGAAAAACTTTTCTGTCCACGTCAACCGCTGACGCAGACATTTCCTTAAATTGAGCATTTATTGATTGTAACGTTACTGGGAACCTTAAGGAACTTTTTGAAAAAGGTCACCAAATAGAACGAAGGCCTTCTGTGAACCTCTAAGCAGCAATAGTTCTCAGAAGATCAAATTTGGAGAAGTTGTACAAACTATCTTCTTTTAGGGAACATCTAGGAAGTTTTTCCTGAAGGTTGTCTAAGGGTTCCTTTTGGGAAGTTGCAAAACATTGAGATGGTTGCCTTGTCAATGCTCAACCTAATTTTCAAGGAAACTTTGAGAAAAAGTTAGTTGAAGGTTCTTCCAGGGACACATGTTGAAAGTTACAAATAACCTTCTGAAAACATTCAGTCGCCATTGTACTAAGCTAACGTCCAAAGAACTTTTAGAAAATATTCCTAACGTGTTCCTCTAAGGTTGCACTATTAGAGTTGTAGTAAACATTGAAGGGACCTCTGGAAAACATTCTCTGATTATTTGTCCATATTGAAAATAAGCTTCAGAGAACTCCAAGGGATCCTATGAAGGTTTTCTAAAAGTTAGAAAAAGTTGATATCATAAAGGAAACGTCCTCTAATTGTTAACCCTTCATTGAAAGTTCCCTGAGAGTTATACACTTTGCAATCTTTATAGACCCTTTTTTTAATAAAGATTGGGGCTGGTGGATTGAACTGTTTGTGTTCCCTGAATGTTCCTGTAAAGTTTCTTGCTGAGAAGTTACTTATTTACATTTCACTTAATTTCTTAAGTTGTTGTTTAACATGGCACACTGTCATTTTACACTACATTGTTGTGAGTAGTCCCAATTCTTCATCTAATAAATAAAATACACAATATATTTATTCTGAGTTGTTTATTATACAAGTCATGTGGGTTTTAACTTAAAATTTAGAGCAACCATGGATATTTCAATTGAAATAGTTTTTAACCTGTTATAAAGTGTAAAAAACGACAACAAAAAAACAAAACAAAAAAAACAAACAACTAAATTAAATAAACACAGGCTCAAACTGTAACTTTTCCTGTTTAGCTTATTAATTTAAAAAAAAAGAAGAAAAAAAAAAGATTTGAATGTGATTCCCCAGAGACATGGCGTTGTTTAGGCAACGGGACTACTTTATAAGACCAGGCTGAGGAATGCGCGCAGGGACACAGCGGGGTGTGATGGGGCTGGTGGATTTTTGCGGCGTGTCTGAGTTCTCCAAGGACGATTCAGAGTAAACATCCCGCCACTGTGTGAGGGCCACCCGGCATTAGTCAGGCCTGATTCCGGCCGTTTGGTGGCAGTTAACGGACACACCATAACTCAACAAGCGCTGATAAAGTAAAACTGTGTCCGGCCTGGCGTGTTTGAATAGACTTGTTGGCTCTCTGTGTCCCCGGAGCCCCCCTCCAGAACGGGCTTGCGGTTCACCGAGGAGGCAGCGGCAGCCTCTGCCGGCTTAGGCGTTCCTCCCCGGGCTGCGAGTGGGAACTTGTCTGAAAAGCTAACAGAGAAATTCTTCAGGGCTTAGTCCCGGAGCTGCTCATTCAAAAACAGCACTTTGAAGAGCTTCGGGAGCGACAGACCTCTGTCAGTTATTGTTCCAGTACAATTCACTCAGAAACGTAATATTTGCAGATGAAGTACAGCTTCTTCCACCTGCCAGTAGTTCTCTAATTATCTTCAAAGGGCAGTTATGCACGCACAATTTAACCACACACCCTTTCATAATTAAACTTACCAATAGGAATGTTGGGTGTTTTGAACTAGGCATTCATATTCCAGAATGTCAATAAAAAATAAAACTTGCCATTTTAATAACTTCCATATGCATTTAAACTCCAAACACGGTTTAAAAAGAAGCACAACCTATTTAAAGCAGACTAAGCTTTTCATGTCAGTCAGTCAGGACTGCCTAAATGATTTCTATTTATCTATTTGTCTTGACCTTTTCTATGGGACAGAGTTCTAGCTGTTTTTCTGAGGCCTCTCCAAAGTATTAGGCTTACAATCCCAAGCCAAATTGGAGTTAATTTAGTATGCTTGGGGTTATTGTCGATTTTAAAAACCCATTTCGGACTGAGCTTTCACTTCTCGACTGATGTTTCAATATGTTCACATTATGTTCTTTCCTCACGTGTCTATTTTTTTTCTCGCAAATGTCAATGACCTCCATAAGGTCAGCAAATGTACTGTAATAACATGTAAGGAACAGTTATCAGTTTTTTTCCCAGTAATTTCTCCAATGTTTATCTAAGAAAATGTTAACAGATGTAGTAAAATAGGTGGATTTGCATGTTAAACGCAGCTACGTTCAAAGCTGATTTACTGATAAGAAAATAACCACAGATGTGGCACACACCATGTTCAGAGTTAACGGTGCTTCGTTATGTTAATGAGACAACTGACATGTCTGAGTAGGGCAGATGCCAGATCTGGTTTAACTGTGATCGTCAGATTGTGACCACATTCTGTGTTCAATCAGGTCTACATGTGCTAAAAAACAAACAAACAAACAGTTGCTGTGTTTTCTGTTATGAAAAAACACTTAGGTGTCAGAATAACAATGTTTTCTTGGGTGTGTCTTTAAGTTCAGTCTTCTCAGGAGAACATTTAATCTACATTTGAAAAAAGTAGATTAAAGGAAGGTTGTGGACAAAAGTTTGAATGTTCCCTTCATCAACATAAATACGACATTGAGTTTGGTCATTTGATGACGTATTGGAGCTGTTATTTTATTCGGTAACACTTTATTTGAAAGGGGGTGAATAAGACTGTCATGACACTTTCATTAACATGACATAACACCTGTCATGAGCATGAATTAGCCTTCATGAATATTTATGACTGTTGTCATAAAGCGTCATTCGGTAAATTATGACACTTTTAATACAAAGTTGACATTATTCAAAATGTCTTTGTTATGACAACTTGACATTAACCAAGAAATCATTACTGTTTAAACTTTACCTTTAATAACATAAAGTTACCTAATTTTTAAAGTGCAATCAGTAATACTTTTATAACAAATTTATATCAGTAATGATTTCTTGATTCATGTCAAGTTGTCATAACAACGACATTTTTAATAATGTCAACTTTTCATTAAAAGTGTCACAATTTACTGAATGATGCTTTATGACAACAGTCATAAATATTCATGAAGACTAATTCATGTTCATGACAGGTGTTTATGACAGTGTCATGTCCCCCCTTCAAATAAAGTGTTACCTTTTATTCTTTCAGTGGGATGAATATACAACCTCCAGCTTCAATTAATTTGTATTTGAGTATGTTTGAATTTAATTTGTTATTTTTATGTAAATTTCCCTTAGTGAGAAGCAGTGAAACCATACAGAATTGTTTTTGAAACAGATAAAACAGACTATTATTATTCTTCTGGAACATCCTCAATTCACCGTTTGAATTTGTGTGCAAATTCTAATTTTTGCACACAATTCTAGTTTTTATAAACAATCGTTGAAGTTCCTTGTTGTGTAATAAAATGGTTCAAATGCTAAATTGTGGGACAAAAATTATTAAAGAAATCCATGCCCACGATGAGTGTATATAAACCTGTGGGTCTCAACATAGGTGTGTGAAAGATGTAATTATATTTAAAGGGTAAGATTTTGGAATGAGACAAAGTACTGTAGCTAATGAAAGAATGAAAAGAGTAAAAACAATAAATCAGTAAAAACATAAGAATAAGATTATTTTGGGTAATATTAAGTCTTGAAATTGTTTCATTTGACTGAAAATTTGTTCAAACTAAGAAAATAAGAAAATAAGTTAGGTAAGAACCGAAGACAAATTATGTAAACAACAACAAAAGGACAATACAGATATTGATACAACCGATTTATTTTCTCCGTTTTGATGACGTGAAATTGATAAATAGGACCTGAGCGAGTCTTTAGCACCCTCTGCTGGTCGGTACTGAGTAGTGCAGACAAGATGGCGGCGCCCATCAGGACTTTGTGCTGTTCAGGTGAGACAGAGGTTAAGCTTTAAATCTCTCGTATGCACTGTCAGCCCAACATTGAAAGAAGCGTTTTGTAACCGCAAACAGTTTTGCTTATCCGTCGTTGCTTTTTCTGCTATTATCTGCCAACAGTGTTGGTTAATTGCTAATGCTAACGTCGATGCTAACCGTTTGACAGCAAGCTTCTGCTGATTTGTGTGTGTGTTTTTTTTAAACAGCTTGTAAATGGCTTTAATTTGGTGATTCTGGTTTCTTCTTGTTCTTTTCGAAGCCCTGAGACTTTCAGGAAGACATTTCAGCTCCACATGTGGAGTACAAGCTGGACAAAAATGGAGGCTAGAGTAAGTTGTGCAACCTTTGCCAAACTTAATTGAAATGTCCCTAATTTTTAAAGATACAGGTTCAGATTTCCACCAACATTTAACAATGTCTTTCTTTACCCAGTTCACTCCTTTCACCGATAAGTTTAACACAATTCGGCCAAGTAATTGCTTTGTAATCTCACTTTGAAGCTCGTTGAAAACACCACTAGGTACACAAAACATCTAGATTAGGTACCGGTTAGTCTGTTGACACCTGTGGACTCAGGCTCGTTACCAATTTAGTTTCTTTGCAATAATTTTTAAGACATTTCCTGTACCTATGATTAGTTGTGTTTAGTTATTTGTGTGCATGTGCTTGCAGACATGGACTGGCCAGAAGTGGGTCTGAATATGGACCAATGACAGATCTGCCTGACTGGTCTTTTGAAGGTACTTAATTAAGAGACCACTGTTTTATTGAGCTAAAGCTAAACGGAGCTGAGCGCATCACTGTGTATCAAATGGATGATTCACTATCCCTTCCTTTGCTACTGTGCGCATCTGCAATGTTGGGCTCTGACCCAAAATTGCACTTTTCTGGGATCAAAAAAGAACTGGAACAAAGAACAGGCGGTGATTTATCTATATTGAAAGTCAGCAATTTCATTATACATAAATCACTGTTTGATGTTTTAAAATTAATCAATATTAATTTTACTGTAAGCTAATGTTATTAAACATTTCAAGTAACAGTCACTCAGCCACAACTATGCAAGTAAAGGGAAGTCTTGGAAAAGTGTTCATTCCTCCTGAACATTTTCAGATGTGGTCCTGTTACAACTGCAAACTTCAATACACAGCTCTGGAAAAAATGAAGAGCCCACTGCACTGAACCTCACTGAAAACCTCCTGGTTGTTTCACCAATATTGATTCCCGAACTCTTCCTGAGTCAAAACATTAATTTTGTTGTTTCTAAGTGGATATAAACTTGTTTTCTTTGCTATATTTGAGGTCTGAAAACACTGCATGTTTTTCATTATTTTGACAACTTCTCATTTTCTGCAAATAAAATACAAAATTTTTGTTTGTAATTTCAGAGACATGTCAGTAGTTCATAGAATAAAAGACCAATGTTCATTTTACTCAAACATAGACCTATAAAGAGTAAAATCAGAGAAACTTATCATTTAAAGTGGTCTCCTAATTTTTTTTTTCCAGATCTGTATCTTATTGGAGTTTTATTTAATTAGGTCTGATTTAATTTGTTTTCCAGATAAAATCTGTGAACCTGTTTTCGTGTTCACTCTCCTGAGTCAGTACATTTATAGAACCGCTTTCTGCTGCAGTTATGGCTTTTTGTACATCTGGAGTCTGACTTTTTAGAGCAATTTCTCCATGCAGAAAAAAAGAGCTTTGCCTCAGTCAGGACAGATTGAGAACATCGGTAAACATAAATTTCTCAGCTCAGACATTACCTCATATTCTCAATCCCATTTCAACACATAGACGATTTGATAAACCATTTCATTGTAGTTCTGACTGTATCAGGACGTTGTAAGGTGAGCCTAAGTATCAGTCTAAGGTTTGTTTGTTTTTTTTCAATCTCCTAAAGGTTTTGCCCTGTTTTAGTTCTGTTCAACTTCCAGTTAACTCTGACCAGCTTCTCTGTTCCTCCTGAAGAAGACATGTTTTTCTTGCATCTCCTACTTGACTGTGACAAGCCGGCTTCACTTTGGTCTGTTTCCCATTTGTGCTCAACTTGATCATTCTGCTGACAGACGGACGTCCAGCACCTCCTCTGAAAGGCCAGATTAGGAGAAGACAAGAGAAAGAAACGTTAGCGGTGAGCATCGCCGTTAAAGTCTCTCTTATTTGCTGCCGTTTAATTTGACCTTCGCGCTCATCGGTTCTGCACCGTCTCTCCTCAGAGGCGCATCGTGATGCTGAACTCGGAGGTGGATCATGGAGTAGAGGCCTGGAACAAGAAGCAGGAGGAGGCCAGACGAGCGGAGGAGCACAGAAAGTCTCTTTTGCTCAAACCCAAAGGAAAGCTGCTAACGAAGAAATCCAAGAGTTAGAGAGCCGATTATTCAACACTCTTTAAATAAATGCTGTCTGTTTTGTTATAAGTGGTCGTGTACATTTTTTTGTTTTTCTTGTTTATGGGGAAAAACAGAAATGATGCAACATTTATTAAATTTTTAAAATGTCCTCTGCATCCACTAGATGGCAGCATTCCTCCTGCCTGAACCAGATTGAAACTCTTTGGCTCCAGAGGAGTTCTTGTTTTGCTGGAAAACGAACTGATGGACATAAAGAATCTGATTCACTTTCCAGCTCAGTGAGGTTCATGATGTCTTCTGGACGAGATTGTGACTTACAAATTCCTATTCGTTTAAATTTGTGTTGTCTTTTAGAGGATTCAGCTAAAAAAAAAAACCAACACACAAAACCAAAGCAGCAGAATGGAGCATTTCTTCTGACTGATGTCTGCAAAGACGCTTAACTGCTGCTGGCAGGAAGTTCAATCTGACATTTTCTGGCGTCGATGCGACTCTTTCCGTGAATAAACCCAGAGTGAAGCTGGTAAAATGCATTCTAAGAAACCGACCGTATAAAGGTGGCGTATAATGGGATTGGATCATACTTTTAGCCCTTTAAAAATTTTCTATAAACGTGAAATGTTCTGTATTTCTGCATAACGCCTAAACGTCTGCGTTTCACGCAAGTCCCGGGAAGATGAAACGAACTAAATGAGTCAGGGGGGGCTTTTAAAAGCAGACCGAATTCAGCCATGTTGAGCTAAAGAGAGTGTGATCTTTGCAGAGTGTTTTTTTTTTATCGTTCCCTCGAGCAAAATTAATTTCTAAGAATCTATAGAAGAGTCCCAAAAACTGTTGGAGGTAATGGGTTCAGCGTTGAGCGTTCAGAGTTTTTCTTCCATCAATCTGCAGTCAGACCGATGGAGCACAAGTGGAGCAAACTTCGGTTGACTCATGTTTTTCCTGGGACTAAATCAACCAGCTTCAGTCCAGGAGCGTGTTGTGTAACAAGCTTGAGCTCAGAGAGGAACCCTGGCAAACCCCTAAATGAAGCCGTCTCTCACACCAGATAGTTTTATTGTCAACTATTAGCAACCAGAAATATGCCGCAGAACTACAGTCTGCAGTTTGACTAACTGAAAGTGTTCTGGTTTCAGAATGCTAACCCTTTTCCAGCGTTGAAAACACGGTGGTGGTTGTATTATGTCAGTTTATCTCACAAAGGGTTTTCAAAACGGTGCGCATCATATTGGCATGTTTCTGCTCCAGTCAGTGAATAGTTTCAGAATAATGTCTCTACTGCGCTATCGAAATCTGGGTTCAATCTGATGGAAATTCCCCCAAGTTGTTTCCCAACATTTTCCACCTTCTGATTCTCGACAGTGGAGGAAGCAAGCGGCTGAGAGAATTAGCTATTTCTTCCTTTTATCTATCGTTTGGTTTGTTTTGTGCTGGTATCCACGCACTCTTTCCCTCCCTAAAATTCTCTTAGCAACTGGATTTCCCCACTGTTGGCCAATTTTGTGAAAAAATTTGCAGTAAAAAATCAGATAGAAATGTGGGAATGTTCAGATTTTGAGTGAGTTTTGCAGACTTATTGTAAAACTGGAGGGTCTTATTGATGTAATTTGGAGTGTAGAGGGCCACATACAGCGGGCCACATTTGGCCCCCGGACCTTGAGTTGGACACATGTGACCTACATCATGAAGGGGAGAAACAGAAGAGATCTGTGGGAGGCGGAACCTGTGCACAACTCTGAATGTTGAAAGTTCAGCAGAGAACTGGAGGGGTGAGGGGGAGAGACGTAACATCAGACGATTTCCTCAATAAATCAATGACCGAGTCGAGTATTTGAAATCCATTTCTCAGGGTTTCCTTTGACCCTCTTTCAGGGTTTCTGTAAAACTCGGAGGGGGGTTCCTTGTCACGTTATTTGCCTCCAGCAGGGTCCAGGCAGCACAGTAAAGTTTGTGGGGATGTTTTCCTGCAGTCAGCATTAAATCGGTGTGACTTTAACTCATAAACCGACTGTTTACAATCTAAACTAGCCCTCTCCCCCCACTCTGCCCACAGACTCTGCTCACCCCTGGCTTTCAGGTTCCTTCTCCGTTCCTCGCGGTTTTCTCCCTCTTTGCCCTGACTTTTTGTTGCAGACTTCAGCAAAGCCTCACTGTAATTAGGGCCGCTGCAGCCGCTGAGTTGCAGATTCTTTCCTGTGGATATGGGAGTGTTCTTCCCACCTCCCCTACCCCATTATTCCAGTTTTTTTTTTCTTTCTTTTTGCTTAAAAAGTTGACCTAAAAGAGCTTGAACGTCACGTCACAGAAATGGAGACAATGATCCAACATGGGGGGGGGGGGAAGAAAATGTCGCCTTCAAAGCCAGAAGTGCAACTCCTCGTTCTCTTTTTTTTTTTCCCACTCAATTCCTCACATGAGAAGGAAGGTCTTCTCATGTGAAGCAACCCCCCTGCTTCCCACCCCTCTTTCTTTTTCCTCCGCTCCTCGTGTTGTTTTGGTTTTTTGGGGAAATGAGAAGCAGATGTTGCTTATTGTGCAGAAGTCGGTGCTGAAGGGAGGCGTAAGGGCAGGGGGGGAGTTAGGTGAGGCTGTTCTGATTCCAGGATGTAGTTGGGGGGGCCTTGAAGGACGACGGTGCAGATGTGGTTGCATCTGCGGATCCAGACGCGGGGCGGCTTTCCTGGCAGATCTGAGGCTGTGTTGTGCCGGCGGTGAAACGTTGTGGAGGGGAGGAGAAGGAGAGGGGGGTCTCTGATTCAGCAGCTTGGTCATAAAGGCCTGTTCCTGACCTGGGTGTTCCTAGAATAACTAACCATGGGGCAGCCTTTGTAGCTCGTCTGATGAACTGCAGAGTCTGAACACTTTGAACTCTACGTGACTTTTGAGAACTGGCTCGGCAGCCTGTAATTATACCGTTTGCTGCTTTTCGTACAAAAGCGCCGCGTCAAAAATCCTTACATCGAGCCACACGGAGACGAGAGTTTCTTCAAAAATCGCCTAGCAACATCATCAACGCTTCCAGGCTGTAACTGAAAAGACTCCTGCTCCAACGCCAAGAGTCAAACTGAAGCTAAGGGCGCCAACAAAGCAACAGTGGAAAAGCGTGCGGTGCCAGAATGTAGGTCACCCAGTCAGAGACCCTGGTTGAATTGCCAGCAGCCCATCCTGGCCACTTCCTGCCCGGCATGGAGGAGGCGCTGTGGCTCCTGCACCGCCCAGCCACGCTGTACGGGCTCCGAGGTAAAATGGCCGACAGTGACAGAAAAGCAGAGGATGGAGCGGGGTGAGGGTGGGGGGGGGAATTAAAAAAAGAAAAAAAAAAGAAAATTGGATTGCAAGTTTGCTGCCAAATGTCCCACTTGTGAGACAAAAAAGCAGAGCAGATCAGTTCAGGAGGATGAATATGGTTCCAGATGAAAACAGACGGAGTGAAGAGAAAACGTGAAGACGGGCAGCGTCAGAGGAGGTTTTCTGTAGCTCATCTTTCATTACTGTGATATAATAAAACATCACCTCGTGTTCAGCTGCTGCTCTTTGCATATTATTATCCATACAGAACGATATTTGTTCATTTCTATTTGATGTAGAGTTGTTTTAATCGTATCTTGGGAACCATGGGGCATCTTTCCTGTGTTCGAGAACCACTGTCACAGTTAATTTAGGATAGATTTATTAAATAATAGCCAATGATAAATGGGTGGTTTTTATATTACCAATTGTAACTATACTCTTACAGTATCCTGCAGTGTCTTTGAATTGCTCGAGTTTTATACAGTATTACTCAGAAATCTCCCAGGAGAGACATTCAGGGAAACAAATGGAAACTCCAGGTGACAGACGGAAAGAGGGCAGGAAAGAAATAAGCCAGATGCCGAGAAAGGAAATGTACTAAATGTGGCTTAAAGTATAATCCTTCACAGACATTGAGGAAAATCGTGATTTCACTCAGATGTGTTGCACTTAAAGCAGTTCAGGTAGTTTTGAATCTGTTCGGTTTGGCATGTGGAGCTCGACTGGCCGATTTAATGGTTTCAGTGGAAACCATGCACCGAGTTTAGCTGCATATATGTGCAACAAATCTATTTTCGTCGCCCTTCGCTGCTGTCACACGTCATCTCTGTAGGTTTTAGCACCAAAGCCCACCGCTTCTTTTCTGAGGAAGTAACAAAGAGAACAGAAAGAATGTCCTCATGGCTTCAGGTGGTCTGACCGTCAACAGGAACACGTCCTTATTTGTGTCTGTCTCATCTGGGTCAGGAAGTGGAGGAAGTTGAGTCAGCCGGAGCTCAGCCAATGGGAGGACGGGCTCAGTTATACAGACTCAGCTAAAAAGAGCTTTGTGAAGAATAATGAAAAAAACACACATTTTGGGGAAAAAGGAAAAACTATTAAAATACTTTGACTGGAATTTGTATGTCTTCTTCATAGTTGAAAGAGGAAGCCGAGCCGTTCAGAGGAATAAACCAGAAGCGATCAAAAGATGTCCAGATTCATTGAAAACACCAAAAAAAGGAGAAAGTATTTGTATTCATTGCACCACAGATTCCCATGAATTTTTATTTTGCACACACACCCACAGATGTTAAATGAAACAAGAATAATAAATGGGCTTAAATTTCTTCTTTCCAGTAAAAAGAAAGAAGTGTTTGGTACCCAGTAAAGAAAACCCACGTTGACCAGTTGCCTCCAAAAGTCACATAACTATTTAAAGTCCACATTAGAAAAAACAGGATCTCTTCAGAATGAATGAATACAAGTGACGCTTTAAGTGTGGGATCAGGACGGCCATCAGAGAGCAAGAAACACCCAAGATTTATTTCTGGACACATCAAACAATAAGCCACCGAAATGAAACGCGACGCCGAGCCGCAACCTCATACTTTCCTCTCCTGTTTGTGACTCTTTTACTTGGTGGTTGCGGTTGTTTACTGCGCCGCCGCCGGCACATCAGGAGTTAAAGCGCGAAGGAATGAAGGGACGGAGAAAACAGAGAGCAAAAACAGACAAGACATAGTTGCGGATGGAAGGAGTGGTTTGAGGCCGAAGCTCATAAAGAGGATCGTTTCGCGGAGGGTGAGGAAATAATGGAGGGAGGGAAAACGATCCGCAGAAGCCTTAGCTTCGCCTGTCATCATCTGATTCTGCAATATCTTTTCGCAATCGGTTTCGCTTGATGTTTTTTAACCATAAATTTTAAGCCACCACACACACACACACACCTACACAAACACACACACAGTCTATACAAACACAAACTGCAGCAGGCCCAGCTGAGGGGGAAAGATGTTTCTAAAATACCAGATGCTTGGCCAGAGCACATTCTTCTGGATGCTGTGAGCGTCCCATCACTTTTTCCAGCTCCGACACATGACTGCTGGCTCGGAGCGGCCTGCAGGGCAGACCGTGTCCAGACCGCTCTGCTGTGGGTCAGCGTCATGTGAGCGCCGCAGGAAGAACAGCTGGAGCCAAGCTGCTGCTGCTGCTGCTGCTGGTTGTTTATTCACGCCACTCGGTCAAGATAGGGTGGTTTTTCTTCTTGCATATGAACACAAAGTATAGTTTTCTTTTCTGCATCTTGATTTTGAGACGTAACGCACCAATGTAGGTTGTCAGATGAGCTCTGAAGAATTACTTTACTTTTACTTTTTACTTGAGTAAGTTAGATGTGATGTTGCCACACGCAGCCGCTACTGAACCATTCACCCTTTGACCTTTGTAGTTTTCCCCCAGGTTGATCTCTACATGAAGGATGTGAACTACTTTTTTCTCTCCTTGATTTCTAAGTTTAAGTTTTGTCAATAATGTTGAAACTGCATTAGAAGTAATTTAAAATCGAATCAACCAACCAACATAGTTACGTCAGCAGACACATTTTTTTTTTAATAAACGAGTTGACTAATGGAAAAGTTAAGGGACAGATGAAAAACGGTGAAGATGATTTAAGTGAATGTCTCTCTTTTTATTTTCTATAAACACATTTCTATTTAAACAAAGTAAACATGGTTGTTGTCCTTAATAACCACATAGGAATGAATGACAAACTATCTGGGATGTTTTCATGGGTATTTACAGCTCTGGAAAATGTTCAGTTTCTCTAATTTTACTCTTTAAGTTTGAGCAAAATGATCTTTGTTCTTTTATTCTATGAACTACTGACAACATGTCTCTGAAAATGAGGAATGGTTGAAATAACAAAAAAGATGCAGAGCTTTCATATCTTAAATAATGCAACAAAGCCCACATTCATATTCATTTAGAAACAACAATACTAATGTTTTAACTCGGGAAGAGTTCAGAAATGAGTATTGTTTTTCTAATAACCAGGAGGTTTTCAATGAGGTTAATTTTTTTTAAGTGGATCCATTCACAATGAAAGTGAAATCTGCTGGTTTTCTGGAAATCTGCTCTTTTATTCCTCAGTCCTTTCATTGGCTTCGTTCTCTTGGAATTAAAAAAACGAAGCTGAATAAAAACAAAATTGACCTTTCCCGTGCAGTTTCCCTTTCTTTAAGCTGTCCATTATTTCTCTGACCGCAGCAGTCTGAAGCAGATAAATGATCCAGCTGGGAAAGCAGCTGAGAAAAACAGCAGATGTTGATCTCACAGTGAGGAGGGAAGCGAACCAGGCATGATGTCATTCTCCAAAGTTTGCTTTTTATTTGTTTTGTGCTTTTAGAAAGTAGCTTATTTTTATCTAACAAAAAAAACTGACAAACCAGAGACAATAACTTTCTCCAAAGTTTGTTTTTTTTTAATTTGTTTTGTATTATAAAAAGTTGTTTATTTTTATCTAACAAAAAAAAAAAAACAACACAAAAACAGACAAGTGAAAAATCTCATTCCGTTTTATTTATAAGATCATCACTATAAATATCATTACCATTATCATCGTCATTGATCACTGAGCACCATCGGAGTTGAAGTTCGTAACCAGGATCGTCTTTGAAAACTGCCTAAACTCTCATTTCTCCGATCTGATTGGAAGCTGGGCTTCATTTCCCTCATTGTCATGGTAACGCCTCTGTCCAGCAGGACTCCTAATGACAACACATAAAACAAACCGGACTTTCCCAACACAACAACAATAGTAACAATAATAATCATATTTATAATGACAATTTAAAATGAAAAAATAAAAAATTGCACCGTATCGTGGAAACCATTATCAGCTCATGTTTAAGAATAAAGCACTGGATTTTCAAGTTAAAGCATCACATTTGAAAATCAATTTTCCGTCTGACTGCTTGCACTGAGTCTGTTTTGATGCACATTTTAATGCCTGAAGTTTGAAATAGATTTTACAATTTACAGAAGTAAAAAAGGATTCCTGGACTGTTTTATTATTATTAATATTATTTTTTTAGACGTTTTGTTTTCTGGATTCGTTCCATTTTCTCCAGCATCTTGTATGAAATCTGACCGACTGATTACAAAAGTTCAAGTCTGCATAAGTTAATACCAACGTCCATAAGTGATAAGCTGCTACACACAACTCCATCAAACCCACCAGTCTTTACAAATAATAATATTTATCACAATGATAATAATAAAAGAGCATTTTTATTTAGTAAAAAGAGAACAGAGTAATAAAAAAACACATCAGTACCAAAAAACTAAAACAAAAACTATTTTAGTACCTTCTTTTTTTTTTTTTTTTAGCAAAGCTTCTTCTTTAAAACATTAATTGTTGGAAAACTTACACTTAAATTTCGGATCAGATACAGTTGAAGCCAGATATTTATAACAGCCTTGAAAACATAATTTTTAATGCCTGAAATAAAAACTTTCCTGTCTTAAGTCAGATAATATTTATAGAATAAAGAGAAATCTTGGCCGTTAATCCAGTTGGATGAAAGTCCACTGAGTGATGAAGGAGACTGAAGAAATATCTCTAGACACATCAGTCAGGAATTTAAAGTTTGATGAAAGTTTCTGGCTTCAAATCTTAGTGCTAATTTAGCTTCAAAGTGGCTTTAAGGAAAGTAAAGTTAGTTTTTGGAGATGTGATCCACCTGATTCAGCTGAACCGGTTCAGTCAGGAGGAATGGGACAAAATTATAGCAAACTATTGTGAGAAGTAAGTCATACATTTCGAACGACAGTCCAACCAAATCCTAAGAAAATATATTTCATCTCCTGAAATGTAACAAGTTAACAACAAAAAATTTCCCACTTTTGGTTTATATAGCGTTTGTAAATATCTGGTTTCAGCTGTACTTCTGAATCTAACTGAAGAATATTTACTAACTAAAGTATTTTTTGTGCTGATTTTGTACTAACTGTCTCATCTTAAGTCTTTTAGCATTAACTTTAAAGCAAGAGTGTGAAGGTAAAATGTTTTGTTGCAGAACCTAACGGTAAACAATGTCCGGATGTTTAATCTCTGAGGAAAGTTGAACAGAAACAAAAGTAAATTGAAAGTTAGAAGAATCAGGCAGCAGTTCAGCTGGAGTCGTCGAGATAAAAATGAAGGAATGGGTCTTTGATTGTTTCCCTTATGAATGCAGGTCTGAGTTTCTCAACACAAACAGAACATGTAAATAGTTAAAATACAAATATACCTTTTCCTGATTTCAGTTTCATGGGCGTTTTTTTTTTTTTTTTTTTTTTTTTTTTTTTGGGTTTTTTAAATTTTCAAAAATTGCG
>NW_015112727.1:484932-500989 GCF_001443285.1 Poecilia latipinna
TTTAAACCAAAAAAAAAAAATAAAAAAATAAAAAAAAAAAAAATCTTTTTCTTGTTTTTGTTTTTGGGGGGTTTTTTTTTTTTTTTTTTTTTTTTTTTTTTTGTGGCACTTACAAACCTCCCAACATGCCGTCTCCCCTTCAACGCCCCCAGTCGGTCTTTCTTTCCCCACAGTTGCATCGCTCTCCTCCCCGATCCTCGCTGCGCTCTCGGTTCCTCCGGACTCCTCCCGTTCCGTCGCTCTGTCCCTCTTTGTGCAGTCTGTCTGTCTGTCAGGCCCCCCGCCGCGCCGCCTACACCTTGTCCAGCAGCGATCTCTGACAGTAGAGGAGGCGTCGGGGCGTGCCGTACTTCCTGAAGAACAAAAGCGCTCCCAGCGTGAGCAGCACCAGCACCAGCAGGAGGAGGGGGATGACCACGCCCGCCACCCAGGAGCCGCCCTCCGTCTCCTCGATGATGATCACCGTCCGGCCCTTCTTGGGCTCCTCGCTGTCGCAGCCCATCCAGTCGCGCAGCACCGACTTGGGGTAGCCGGACTCCACCTTCATGTGCTGGTTGTTGAACTTCCAGTACTTGTTGGCCTTGTAGAAGTAAGTGTAAGCTGGAGGAACAGACGACACAGAAGAGGACAAATCTTAAGTTCCATACATTTACTCAGTTGTGAAAAGAAGGAAATTGGTCAAATGAATTACAGTGTCGTCATATTTTGCTCATGCCTGGACAGTAAAAAGGAGCACTCACATCCATCTTCGCTCATGAACGTAGCTTTAATGTTGTCTGGGGCTCCGCTCCACTTGCTGATGGGCTTTGGATAGTCGCTGTGCACTTTGCGAGTCTGTTCGTTGAACCGGTAGTACCTACATGTGATGGAAACAACATGTTATCAACATCAACAGAAACAACAGCTATGATGTAAAGAAATAACACACTGAAGAAAGCAACAGTTGTTTTTAAGGTTATATGAGTTTTAAAGGAGTAATGGGACATCTAGTGGCAAAAATGTATATTGCAGTCAACTAAATATGATCCCAAAGGTTAACTTTGAGTCTGATGAACTATTTTTGTCTTGATTTAGCCAAGTGTTTTTGATCTTTATCATGCGAAATGACCAACACATTTGAATGGAAAACCAGGTGATTTTTTTTTTTTTTTTTTTTTTTTTTAGAAAATAATAATACTATAATAATACTATATAATAAATAATAATACTATAGAAAATAATAATAATGTGTTTCAAAAAGTTCTTGAAGAGTTTTGCCCTGATTGGGTCTTTGGGAAGGAAACAGACTCACAGCTTTTTCAATCCACCATGAAAAGCTCAAAAAGGGAAGTTTTCATTACATTAGGAGTTAGTCATTTATGTTTGTGATGGTAGAAAATCTGATGGTCAATACGAATACTTGCTAACTCCAACATGCCTTTCATTGCTGCAGCTTTCTAGTAACCATTTTATTACTTAATCTAACCTAAAATATGGAATACCCAGTCAATGCTCCTACCTAAAGAAAGGTCAACATTATTTAGCTACATTTCATTTTAAAGGGATTGTTGGGTATGTCAATAATGTGTGGAGGGATTTTGTTGAAAATGTTCATTTCAGGCATTTTTCAGCAATTAAGCAGCTGTAAAAAAAAAAAAAAAAAAAATCAATTCATCAACAACTTAATCAGGGAGGGCGACACATCTGTACCAATGTACAAAAAATATGTTCAAAAAGAGGAAATGAGGGATCCTGAGTTTAGTGAAACTTCATCTTAAGTTCAACAGAAGCAAAACTCACTGAGTCCCCTTGAAGAAGTACGTCTGTCCTGTTGGCGTGTAGAAGAGAGCGGCGTCGATCTTGTCTTTGGGGAGGCCGGCGCCCAGGTCTTTGATGCTCTTCGGATAACCCTTCTCCAAGGTGGACTCGCTGTAAACCCAGTATCTTTCACCTGGACACAAAAATAACGACGACACAATTAATAAACTCACAGTGACAGCAGCAGAGGTAAACTTATTCCCAATCCCAGGTGGAACGTACCCTTAAAGAAGACAAACTTCCCATCATTCCTCTCGTACGCGGCGTTGATGTTTGATGGAAGTCCCTTCCAGAACTGACCGGCTGGCCTGGGGTAGCCGGGTAAGACCTTGTCGTTACGCAGACGCCAAAACCACTTGTCCTGCAAGTAAGACACGAAGGTTAATTTCTCACCTCTTCTATCATCAAACAGGATGATAATACTGTTGCTTCGATGACGATTAAAGCCTAAAAATAAAACGAGCTGATGCACTTTGAAGATGCAAGGAAATGACTTCACTTCCTGTACCTTGAAGACAAACTTTTCCCCTCTCAGGATGGCGATGGTGTCAAAGTGTCCCTCGCATATGTCGGGGCCTTCGTCGGGCTTGTCAGGCTTGGACTGCTTTGTGGGGCGAGGAGGAGGAGGGGGAACGCCGGATTTGGAACCTGAAGGGGAGATTTAGAGAGAAATGAGAAATGGTTGGTTTGACGGCAAGATATTTATGCACAAGGCTGGTTTAATGTGAAACACGATCGACAGGAAGAACTTAAGGAATGAAGTAAAGTAAGAAAGGAGATGTGGAAGGAGCAAATGAAGGGAAAATAAGGGAAAAGAAAGAAAGGACAGCGACAGAAGGTTGGATCAATTTAAGGGGAGAATCACACAAGGAATGAAGGAAGAAATGTCAAACACAAGACGGGACCCGAGCAGACTGTTTACAAATTAACACTAGTGAAAATGAAAACAAGGAAAGAAGAAGTTCAATAAATAACTAACAAATTAGAAAATGAGGAAGAAATGACTCAGGGAAGTTAGAAAGCTGTCTTTGGAATGCAGTCTGCAAACACAAATATTTTCCATACTCCTTTTTTTTTTCTCCCTTTCTCCAGACCAGGAAAATATTTAAATCAAATCCCAGGCTGAACCCGGAAAGTGTTTAATTTTAATATCCTCATTATTAACTCATCAGCAGATCATCCTGGAAGTAAACCACCAACCATAAATAGCCTGGATGCCGCGGCGGTCATCGTCCGGCAGCTGGAAGTTTTCTGTTTCGAACCACTGGTAGAAGGGGGCCATGATGGCTGAAGGGTCGTCGGAGTGCTCCAGACCCAGAGCGTGGCCCAGTTCGTGGACAGCCACCAGGAAAACATCATTTCCTGCAGAGAGACAGAGAGACAAAAGGTCAGAAATGCATGGGTAGATTGAGTTTTTACAGCAGCAGATCGTCGTTTTCGTCTTACCTCCCTGATCCACGGTGCCGGTGGTCCACGGCTCGGCCAGGTCAAAGTGCGTGTCCCCCCCGATGCCGTTACCGGGGAAGTAAGCGTGTGCCAGGAAGCCGCCCTCCCCGTCGAACGGGGTGCTGTCGCCGTGAAAGCCGTCGGCGAAGGACAGCATGATGTCAGCGTACTTGTCGACCTTCCCTCTGATCTGGCTGAAGGGAATCTCTCTGAAGGTGAGAGGGATGGCGCTCTCCCAAACCTTGAAGGCCTTTCGGATGGCGTCCTGCGTGGCTCTCTCGCCCACTTTGGGGGTGTAGTTCTCTATGCTGCCGGGGGAGAACGGAGGAGAGACCGTTTAAGAACAAACCAGGCACAACTAACAGATCACAGACCTGAAAATCTCTAACGAAAGCTGTTAGATGGTCTTAATTTACACCAAAGACAGTTAACTAAGGAGACGATAATGAGGGTGAATTCTGACCTGAAGGTGACCTCAGACTTGTCCCACTTCAGACCTTGCCTGGCGTATCTCTTCCTCCTCAGGTTGGTTTTCAGCTCTGGGCCGAACTTGTCCGGGACGCCACACCGCGGCCGACTCATTGCTCTGGAAACAGTGTGAAAAATGTTACAGCTGGGTTGAAAAACAGGAGCAATATCTCTTTAACTAAAAAGAAGAAGAAAAAAAACTCTTTATAGTTACATTTCTTGCTATTTGAAATGCAGAAAATAGCTATTTATCATTTCGAAACAAAAAACAAAAAGCCCTATAGTATAAAGTATAATAGGACTTTTAAAAAAACCCTCAACATTTCTCTGAATGACTAAATGTTCAGATTCAGAACTCACTCTAGCGTGTTGGTATCTATGGTTCCAGTGACGGTCAGTCCGTAAAACCTCTGCATGGCTGAGATCGCCGTCTCAATCGACTGCGGCGAGCGGATGGCCTGGGCTCTGACGTCACCTGGAGGCAGGTAGCCATACTTCTGCAGCCACGCCTGAGAAAGTGAGACATCAACACTGATGAGACAAAATCCTGTGCATTTCCTTACGTTACAAATGCAAACTTATCTTATTGATCCCACAGTGGGGGAATTTACTTGTGGTGGCAGCGTACACAAAAGAAGGAGGTGGAAGTGAATGACACACATGAGCAGAAAATAAATTGCCTTTCCTGTTGGCTGAACATAAATACCTCAACTTGTGTTTGAGTCCCTTGTTAAATCATGAATTAACTGTTTTTATTTTATTAAATTTAACTAGCTTCACCCAAAATTAAGAAACCATCCATCCATCTGAGGTAGCTGCCTGTCTGCAGTGACCACTGGCAGGGTTAAAGGTCACCAGTCCATCACAGAGCAACACAGAGTCACACCGGACATGACTCAAGAAATCACTTAAATAAAATCTGTCTGACAAAACGAAGGAGACCAAAAAGCCTTAAAAGGCAACACATTATATTCGACCTATAAATAATCATTGGCCCGTCTATCAGGGGTTATGATGTCATTTCTGCAGCTTTGTGACGCCACTGTGAACACATGGAAACATGTGAGACGTTGATGTGAGCGACCGGCCAGACAGGAAAAACTCTATGAGAGTCCAGAAGGTTGAAAACGTACCAAAACAACATCTGAAGCCCCGTCGCCTCAGTTACAGTCAGTGTTCATGTTTCAACAATAAGAAAGAGAAGCTGAGCCAACATGGGAGATTTCTGAGGCCAAAGCCTCTGCTGACCAAAACAAACATGCAGGACGCATGTGGGTCTTTTTGAAAGGTTTGTTTCTTCTCACGTCTCAAGAAAAAGTGACAGAATTTCATGAAACAGAGCAGAGGTGATGGTCTGTATTCTGTTTGCTGCTTCGGGATCTGAAGGACTTTCTGCAACTATTTGAACAACAAATTCTGCTTTTTGTCGGAGAATCCTGAAGGATAAACATCAGTTTATGACCTTAAACTCAATTGCCGTTTTTTTATAGAGAAGATTATCCAAAGCCAACCAGCGAGTCTGCTTTAGGAAATAGAGCAACTTTTAGTAGTGACCTAGTTAAAGTCTGGATTTAAATCTGATTGAGATGATGTGGCATGACGTTGAAAGGGCTGTTCACACATAAATGAGGCTGAGTTTTACAATCTGAAACATTTAAGTGCGACATTGATGAAGAAAAAAGGAGGAAAAAATTTAAATTTGCACATTTATTTAAAGGCAACTCTTTATTCATTCTATGAATATTTTATGTGGCTGTGGAAATGTCTCACAGATCGTTTCACAGGGACTTTGACAATTAAATATGAAAACATCTTAAAGTGATAACACACAGAGAACAGTAACCCTGAAATATAACACATTGAGGATCCAATTTAACATGACTTCTTTTACAAAATATTGATGTTCCCAACTTAGAAAAGTCGTTGCTTGTTTCCTCTTGTTGGGTATTTAACATGATAAATGGTTAATGTTGCCATACATATAGCAACAGTGTGATTTTTGAATATTATGAGTCGACTTTTAACTTTAAACAACTTCAAAACATAGATAATAACAGAGAAAGCAGGCATACTCCAGTCCGTTAGACACAGTCGAATCTGCAGAGTTTTAATTATTTCAAAGTGTAAAAGCAAAACGTACGCTGGCGCGCGCCACTATGAATGTTTACATAAAACAAACACAATATAACATTTGGAAACTGAAGTCAAAAAGTGCTCGAAATAACCTGATAACATCGATACAAGCACAACAACAAGCTATAGTGTTTTTGGAAAATTTTTTGTCACTTTTTTAAATTAATCGTCTCTTAAATGAAACCCATGAAATGCAGCAATTATGTGATTTTGCGGAAAACAGACGGGCTGGGCCTCATAAGTGAGAAGCGTGGGCATCTGTCTGATCTCCCTCGGTTCTCAGAGTTTGTCTGGACCTGCTTCTCTCGGCTCAGACGAACATTATGAAGATGCTGGGAAACAAAGTGTTTGTGTCTCTGTGTTGAAATAACTGGTTAACCAACGCCAGCATATTAACTATGCTAAATTTGCAATCTTACTCCTTTCTTGTGATTCATTACGCCGTTTACAAACTCTTTAAAGCGAAACCAGCCCCTAAAATGTCCCTGTGATGGATGCTGAACTCGTTGAGGGAAACTTTATTGTGGGTTAGAGCGAGACAGAAGAACTAGGGCCAAATTAGACACACACTCTGTAAACACTGATGTCATTTTAGTCACGATGACCCAGAAACCTGTCTAGACAATCGTTGCCAAAGACAACTGGCCGCTCCGATGATGGAAAAAGTAACATTTCAGCAACATTTGGGTTCTTCAAAGCTTGACCTGCAGCTCTACCAGCTACCATCTTTGTCTGCTGTCCTCTGTCGACGTGTCAGCCAAAACCACAACTATTTGTGTTAGCACATTAAATGGTTAGCCCTCTCTTTCCATCGTTTACAACTGGTGGTCTACCAACACACTGTCAAAGAAGAAGAGAGTTTAACATTCAAAGACATGTAATTTATCCAACTCCTGGATCAGTCAGGACACCGTTAGCTTAGCATGAGGGTAGGTCATGGACAGCTAGGCTAATTTACCCTTTTCTTTTGTCAAATGTTAAAGTCTCAGAGTGATATATTGTATCTAACGTTCTCCTAAAAGTAAAACAAAGGGTTTAAAGAGGGTTTGTTGAGGGAAATATGTCAGTAGGACATATTTCAGCTAAATATGTCAGTAGGACATATTTCAGCTAAATATGTCAGTAGCACCTATTTAGCTTGGCTAAAGATGCTAACAACAATGCAAGCTCTTTCAACATCCACCAGCTACAAACAGCAGACTTAGAGACTTACACTTTATTGTCATCGCACAAAGACAGCAGTGAATTTGGCAACAAAATGTAGCTGCTTGGCTAACAGAGCAGCCATTCAGAAAAATACTGAAAAACTACAAGTGACTACTTACACACGTATGTACGCAGGGAAAGAAAATGTCTGTCTGTCAATAGAAGATCTATATTTTAATATCTATGTAAATATAGATAGACACATATAGATGTAGAACTACCTTTTGCTCTAGTTACAGCTCCAAGTCTGCTGGGGTAACTCTATCGGTTTTGAACGTCAAGAGACAGAACTGTTTTGCTCGTTCTACTTTGAAAAATATTGCAATCTCAGTCAGATTGGATGGAGAGCATCTGTAAGGCATAAGTGTAATCAACACTTTGATTCTGACTAGGCCACTCTTCCAATGTAGTCAGATTTTTTCCGAAGAGTTGACACACATTTGCGTCTCTACCACAAATTATCTGGTGCTACTCCAACGGATTCCTTCTTTAGCGTCCTCTAAACCTCAGCTATCTCCCTTTTTCCACCAGATGTGCTGCTTTTCTCTTCAGGCCCATCTCCAGAAAACAAGGAAGGCGAAGCAGGAGGATGGAAATGTAGAAGCCGACTCGGACTACCAGGCCGTAGAGTACACAACCTGTGCACACACAGCCACTGTTAGTCCTGTGGTGAACCAGAGAACAAGGTTCATTTATGACAGGCTGCAGAGGGGCACCTAATCCCCCTTCTCTCCATCTCTCCTCACTCAGTCTAACAAGTTCTCCGGGATTTCTCGGGATTATTTAAGCACCTAGTGAATTTATTTCATCCACTGACTCTTGCAAGTTTACTTTCTCTGTCTCCAGGCTGACTGCACCTAGTGTGCCCTGTGGCTCCAGTCTGATGACGTGTCTGCTTCTATAAAAACACCCTTCCCACAAACCATCAAGACCTCCACTTCTCTCCACTGCTCCCAAACTACTCTGCACACCGCCGCCACCTCCGGCTGGCCTTCCAGGTATCCCAGCATGCCCCCCTCTCGCCTGCTCTGGAACTCCCAGCAGCCTCCATCAAAGCTCCTATTTATCCAAGCTTCTACATGGCGGCCATTGTTGGCCAGATAGCTTACTACACGACCATGTGTGTGTGGTCAAAGGGTTGGCTGCTAGTTTGGTAAACACAACGCCGGGTCTTACTCTGACGTGTGGTCTAGATATATAAAATGCACCAGCGGCGAAAGAAGACCAGTCTGATGAGCAGATGCTAAATGTCAAACAGCCACGTTATGTATAGATCCTGTAAAACCGCCGTAGCCGCATTCTAGGAAGAATAATTCAGAATCTTCTGAATCACAGCAGCAACAATGCACAAAAAAACTAATGTACGAAATAGAAGATAGGAAAGAATCGATGGAAAGGTAGAAAATGTAATTTGGATTAAATTGTTAAGGAATTTGTGTATATTTTCTTGTAAGACAGAACACAAAATACAAGCTGTAAGAAAATAAAATCTGGTGCCTTTTACAGGTTGTTTTTAATAAAAAAAAAGTCTATTTTTGATCTGTTTCATGCAAAACATGCTATGTTTGCTTCCTTACGCTTTTGCAAGATGAGTAATTCTTGGGTGTGGACCGACAACGGCAAAACTGTTTGTCTGTTTTAGAAAGTGGTGTCCAATACCAGCCCACCATGTCGGTGTCCTGCATGTTTTATATGTTTATTTGGTGTAGCAGAACTAAATCAATCCAAAGGTTTATTACCAGGCCTTTGAAGAACTTGTTGATGTGGGAAGGAGGTAGTTCAGTTGGGAGAACCAGCTGGATTGGAGCAGAATCATTTCTAAAACCTTTGAGAACTGGATTCAGACACCCAACACTTGTTGGTCAAACAGTATATTTATATTTGTCTCAGTTATAAATTCAATACAGGTGGTTTATTATTTAAATCACCATGTTTCCCCCTTGCCTAAATATATCACGACCAACCATAAGCAGGTGTTGGCTGGTTTCCACTATCAAGGCGCTCCACTGTTTCATAAAGTTCAGGTTTCAGAGCAAATGATGATTCAGAAAGAGAAGTCGCTCCTCCCACCTGTCCACACACACTTCCCAACAATTGGTTGATGACAGGTTTTTAGTTTGTTTCCCAAAAAAGGTAAAATTTGGTTGTTTGAAAATACTTCCGGACTCAGATATAACAATCAGTCATTGCTTGGAAACTAAAGGAGAGCAAAGCAAAGCATCAGGTAATATAGTTTTTAATCTACAGTTGGCAACCTAGGAGAGCTATCAGCAGGAGAATATTAGTTAGTTATGCTGCATATAAAATATGTCCAAGATTTCATTCAATAGCCACTTAAAAATTATTACTAAATTTAGGAGTTTAGTGTTAGGGTTTGTTACAAAGTTAGTGAAAGCATACTTTGATTGTCACCACATGCTGATCAGCGACTCGACTGAACTTAGTGTAACCAGATTGTTTTATAACAATCAGCTCTCGAATCTAAGAAATTGACTTTTTCTGCGTGATTGATCTGAATGAAATACATATTTATGTACATAAATTAGATTTTTTGTTTGCTTTTTTTGTGTAGTACCTTTAGGCATTTGTTGTGAGTCCTCTAAAAATGTATCAAATTTAAATTAATTTTTTTTCAATGGTTTTGCTTTAGCCTAAGTAACAAATGATAAGATGGAAAGAATTATAATAAACATAATAATCAGTGTAAACAGAGAGCAACTGTTGCTTTTCTGTTCTACATAAAATCAATTATGTTACAGACTTTTGAACTTTACTATATATCATTGTGATTCTGTTACTCAAAGTAATAATTCAGTGGAAAACTGATACTGACTACTGCCTTCGTTATTTTGGTTGTGATGCTACGTTAGCCGCTAACAGGCTAACTTCCACTGGGGTCTCCTTTACTGCAAGTTCTACTGCAAGTATCTGTTATTAAGTACTTCAGCAACATTTTATGACAAAAAAAAAAACAAAACAAAAAAAACGTTTTTGTCACAAAAGTACCAACAAAACTTTGCCCCATGTGAAGAAGCATTTATCAGTGCAATAAACCAACGTCGCTCCACTGCAGTAACATCTCACACAAACAAGCTGGATGTTTCCAACAGGTCTACAATTAAACAAGAAAAAAGTTTAAAAAAAAATCAACCCTGAACCACCAAAGTGGTGTGACCATGATGTCGTGCATGACAAACGTTATTCCCCAGGTGGCTGTCACCCATCACAGGACCTGTAGGCGGGCGCTACGCCGCTCTACAAAATTACTCACATTCTTATGAGAACGGTTTGTTTTCCTGAATCAAAATAAAACCAAGTCAACCACAAGTTCCTGCAGGCTCTATGGACGTGATGAATAAAAAAAATCCCAAGCACTTTAATAGGTATTGCTGAAAACGGCGACACGTGGGAGGTCGCCATTTGTGGAACAGGAACCATAAGAATACGACTGGAGATGAGATAGAGATTAGTTAAAGGCTTCTAAGCTTTCTTTCTTTTTTTTTTTTTTTTTTTTTAAAAGCCGTCGAGAAAACATGCAGACAAGGAGAAGCTGATTAAAAAAAAAAAAAACAGATTAAAAGCGGAAAGAAGCAGAAGTAAAAGTATTTTTTAAGGAAGAGTGGACAGAGACGGAGGAGTCGGGATTAGTGTTTAAACTGAGTCAGTTGTTCCTCTCTCTCCGTGCCAGTGGAAAAAAACCACAGAATTCAGCTCATGAGTGCCCGACTTTTATATTACCCTCGTTTCTTGGCATCGTTCGGCTAGTTAGCACTCACATCAACACCATCCAACATGGTTTCCAGTTTATATGTATATATACACACACACACACACACACACACACACACACACACACACACACACACACACACACACACACACACACACATATATATATATATATATATATATATATATATATATATATATATATATATATATATATATATATATATATATATATATATGAGATTCGTTCCACATAATGCGCAACTGGAAACATTAAAAATACCACAAAAGGTCAGTTTAATGAGCTGCATCCAGAAAACGGTTTCTGACCTTTTCACACAAATACTGCATTTAAACATAAAGAGATTTACCCTTTAATTCACTTTATGGAATACTTTTTTTAAAAAATAGAAATGCAATTACTGGTTTTTTATTTACTTTTTAAGTTATGATTAATGGAGGTAGCATGTTCTCCCTGTGCACGTCTGGGTTTTCTGGTTTCCTCCAACAAAGACTGTAATTGAATACTCTAAGTTGTTCCCAGGTTTGCTTGCATGTTTATGTGTCTCTGTGTTGCCATGTGATGGAAAACCAATGATTACTGGAGGTAGAGAGCAGTGATGACGTATGGATGGAGAAATGAAAACAACTCAAACTCTTTGAATATTACATCTACCAACAGTTTTCACCGTTTGAAATGTTTTCACCTAAACTACATTTAGAGTTTTTTGTTCACCCCAAATTAAGTCTCGTCTTTCTTTTGAGGCACAGAAAAGATTTCTGTCTGCAATCATCATGTCTTTACTCTTTTACAATGATGTAGTTTTTATGAATACGTCTTCATAACGTTAAAGGTTTGGGATTCATCACAAGCCTAAAATGTTGGTATTTTGTATGCTAGCATTGGATGGTCTGCTTTGTTGGTGCCAGTAATTGGCATATCCTCCTTTCTAAAGCCATCCTTCACGTCTTATATCTAATATCCAACATTCTTCAGTCTCACCATATTCCATCGCAAAAACTCTTCCTACTGACAAATATTCAAAAATATTCCAAAATCAGCGGCATTTAAAGGAGATTCAAAGTGATTCAAATAGTCTTAGATTTGACTGCTGATTCATTTGATTGTTCTGTAAACAAACTGCTGTACTTTTAAAGTTTTGCTTGCAGTTTAACACCATTTGACGATGTGTAACTTTGTGTGTATGTGTGTTGCTGTGTGAGTGGTTCTTTTTCGATCATGATTCCTTTGTAAATTTGATTTTGAATTTCTCTCTGTCTTTCCTGGTTAAATAAAAAAAAAAGACATAATAAGGAGAAATAAAAACAAGATGTGAGCTCTTAGGAGTTTCCCCTCAGTGTGATTCACCTCTAGGTGCTTTATGGCATTTCATCATCACAGAATAAATACAAATAACTTATACTGCATTACTGCTGATACCGACAGCTAGAATGTTTAACAAGCTTTTCGCTAAAAAATGCTGCCAATATGTATTTACATATCAGTACTGGTCTCATAAAACTTCATTTGAAATGATCTATGTTTTATTTCTAGGCTGTTTTTATGATGTCATATAAAAAATGCCAAAAATAGAACTTTCTGATACGTCAGCCATTTATTTTGGTCAGTAAAATCTTAATAAAGGAACAGAAATAAGAAGTGAGTGAAATCATGACATAAATGTGACATAAATTATTATTTAGCAAAGGGAAAACCTTCCTAACAGAAACCATCCAATCTGCTTCTACAAGCTGAGATTTAAAGTAATTTTCTATAATTTACTCAGGTCTACTGTAAGTAAACACGATTATATTTCTGCAATAAACAAGTTTGCTCCGAGTTAGTTTAAATACTATGATTCAGAACCACAATCTGTGGAAAGAAGAGGCAATATAAAGACTTTGGAAATTCATATGTTGCTAATTAAATTTCTAGGATTATTAAGAGATAAATTAATAATTTATCGTTAAACAAGTGAACTCACTTTTTGACATGTTATTTATCTCTCTGTCCTTGTCAAGCATTGTGTTATTCTAGAAACTGAAGCAACTGATGGATATTTTTTTATTCTCCAATTAGGACTCACTTGTGCATAAACGTCTTGTGCATTAAATTATATTTGTGTTCATTTAGGCCAGACGCTGCGTCAGCACATCTGGACAACTGATGCAAATCTAACCAGCTGAGAACCTAAACCCCAAAACCCCCCTGAATGCAGCTTTTGCTCAAAAATCAACCAAAAACGAACTTCTAGAGATTTCTTTCATGTTTCCTATACCACCAAGCTGGACCACCTTTTTTTTTGTTTTGTTCCCCTATTTGCAGCTCCAAGATAGACGTCTCTTCCTTGAAGTGCATCGGTTTCCAATTAGGCCAGCTCCAGATGATTATTTTCACAAAGCGACAGCAGCTGCCTGTCAAATCAGCAGGCATCAGGCCCTGAGCAAAGCTTTCCTTTCATGCTACATCACCAGTTGTGATAAAAGCAACCCGGTCCAGATGTGGTTTAAACAAATCTCTGATCCCAAGCTGAGGTCGTAACATGTGTCTCCAAATGCTAATAAGAAATCTCAAATCTCTTTTTCTTAGAAAGAAAGTAAAGTTCCTGCCGTGTAAGATGTGTTGTTTTCACGACTGACCACTTCCTTTGCTCACCAGCTCCAACTAAGCATTTTATTTAAGTCGAGAAAGCTTACAAAGGCAAAAGGGGTGAGTGAAAACAGATGCTGGCTGGAGAAGCCTTTTTTATTTTTTTATTTTCTGAGAATCTTAAAAGCCTGCTCTCTCTCGTGGTGGGGCTCCTCCTTTCACTCGGCATGGATTAAGCTCGTCTGCTCGTCATAATGAAGTGGGAAGAAGGAACGTCTGATGTTGAGAAACACAGATAAATCACGCATCTTTTCTGCCGCTTCAGCATTTTTTTCCTCCTTAAGTCTAAATTAAGAAATTTGTTCCTTCCAAAACAGTTAAAAAAAAAAAAAAAGAGAGCATCACTTCCCTTCAGATGAACATTTATTTTAGCTGAATTTTTACGCCGTCGTCGTTCGCTCCAACCCAAACAGGAACGCATCTAACTTTTGATTAGGGGTTTTGTGCAATGACGTAATCCTAAAAGCCATAATTAAAGCTTGTCTTCATTCTGCATCAACACCGAGTGAAGCAGCATCTGCAAACAACAAACTCCATTTTCATCTGATAGGTGCTTGAAAAAGAAAAGGAAAAAAAAAAAAACGAAAACAAAAACACATTCCCTCAGGCGTTATCGTCCCTCAGAGGAGTTGCGTTGGTGCAGGGCACCTGCGCCGCGTTGTTTTCCCCCTGCTGTGTTTACAGATATTCATCAGTGTGTCAGTGTGCGTGCTGCAGGCCTCTTGTAAACCGGCTGACTTATCCGCCTCGTCTGGCTTGACTCACACGCCAGCACCTTGCGGTCAGTGACTAAAGTCTCCGTTGGCTTTTTCATGCATCCTGTGTCCAGCGGGAACTGGAACACGTCCTCTTGTAAATACGTCCAGTAACACTGATTAAGTGTTTTTTTTTGTTTGTTTTTTTTGGGGGGGGGGGAGGGATTGAGGGGATATCCAGCAAATGAAGTGTTTAGTTTGTGAGATAAATTGTTATGACATGTTATGTCTAATTTGTGCTGAATGCTGCATATTTTTGCAGAAACAGCTGCCAAATACTCCTCCACTGATGCTGACCCAGTTTCACATTTCCCAATCCATCCATCCATCCATCCATCCATCCATCCATCCATCCATCCATCCATCCATCCATCCATCCGTTTTGTGGCCACTACAGTTACATGTAAGCTGCACATTTACAGTGAACTTTTGTATTTATGCATTAAAATGTGCAAAAAGGTAAAACTTTATTTGAAGGGGTGTGCATAATACTGACATAACCCCAGATATGAACATAAAGAAGTCTTTATGAATGGCTATGACTGTTGTAATGAGGTGTCATTCGAAAAATAATGACACTTTTAATGCAAAGTTGTACTAAATGTTGCATTAAAAGTACATTTAAATGGCCAACTTTGCATTATTTTGTAAGTAATGACACGTTCAGTGCAAAGTTGACTTTTTAAATTGACTTTTAATGTATGTTTAAGTACAACTTTGCATTAAAAGTGTCAGTCTTATGCATATCCCTTCAAATAAAGTGTTACAAAAACAAAAAAAAACAAAAAAACAACTAACTGAAAAATTTGGATGTTTGAGTCTGAAAAAATACATACAATCACAACAATATAATGTATTTTTTAACTTTATTTCTACTTGTTGACGTTATAAACCTGGAGAGCCTGATTGGTGCAGATTTAGGTTTATTGAAGGGGAACCAAACTGCAGCCCAGAGTCTTAAACCTGAGTTTGAGATTTCCATTTTGACAGTATCATGTTCACTTTGTTGTGAATTCAGAGCAACTTCCAGGCCTCCAGTTTATACAGTCTGGCAGATGAAACCCATTACACCCCTCCTCACACACACACACACACACACACACACACACACTCCCCCCCCACCCCCAGAACAAAGCAGCTCAGCAGAGACTTCCTAAGAGAAATTCAAAACCATGAATCTCACTGAGTGCAATTTCCCAAAGTAAAACTCAGTACCTGTAAATATAACAATTCACTGTTTAAAGAGAATATATCACCTTTTTCCCGCTTCGCTTACCTCAGCTTTTAGTACATTTGCGTTGACAGAGTGCAAGCAGAAGAGACAGCAGGCCAGGCTGAGCAGCTGCGGCAGCATTCTGGAGACTGCAAACTACTCCCAGAGATTCAAAGTTCTGGAAAGTAACGCCGAACTCCCCTCAAAACACAACGACGATAGTTGCAAAAGAGGATAAAATTATTGGAGGGGGGAAAAAAAAGGACCGACGTTGCTTCAAAACGTGGCAGGAAACTTTTGTCGACTCCGGAGGGACACTTGAAGCAACACTGCACAGCTTCCCTGCGCCAAAAGCCGCTCCGCTGGAGTCAAAAGCTGGAAAAAAAACGACTCACGAAGCGATCTAAAAGCGTAAAGTAAGATGCTGGAAGTGCTGCGTGAACTGAAGCTTCGCACTTCGGTCTCAGCTCTGCTCTCTAAGGCTGCCCGCAGCTTGTGTGGACGTCGTCCGTCCACAGAGAGAAGACCGAGAGATGAATTTTCCCTGAAGGTCCTCCTCCAGATGTGCGCGCGTCGTTTGCGCATTGCACGTTTTTACGGAAAATCTCTGTTTTACTTCATAAAACACCCAGCAATGAAATGCTGAGTAAAACATGGATT